>NC_060124.1:91080064-91380064 GCF_021461395.2 Schistocerca americana | reverse complement strand
GTTAATACTTTAACGTAGCTCGCTGCACAGCAGACGTGAAGCAGACGGCAGTTACGACGACACTGAGTGTTGGCCGTGCTAGTATGGTGCACTCCATTGCGATCCGCTCTGCTTTTGCCAGTCCTTTCGAATGAAACCATTTCCAAACTTCTGCTTGTACGGTTGAGTGCCGTACTGGTTACCAGTCGTGTTATACACGGGATTGAATCGGTTGTGTTGATTATGTCTATTCCTTCTGTACGGATACATATTGCCTTTATTTCGGTTTTGCCAATCGTTACTACTTTTGTAACCATTCCCTGGCTTTTCATAGCCGTTGCTTTCGTAATGTTGTGGTCAAGAATTGCGTGGAGTGTTCCGCGGTTTGCTAGTTCTCAGGTCCTCGTAAATCAGGTCTAGGGAATCTAATATCAACAGAAAGGTATCTGGATCATCATCTGGTAAGGCTATCAGCTTTTCACGAATTGATATGGGTAATTTAGACTTGAGGATCATAATTACATCTACACTATTAATAGGGGTATCCCAATACCGGGTTTTGCCAAGATATTTTTCGAAGTACTTTCTCAGGCTACTATTCCTGGGGCCAAATTGTTCTGCGTTATAAACTTCTTTACGAAGGCGCTTCTGAACACCTTCGCTCCAAAATTTTCTTAGGAAACAGTGCTCAAACTCGTCATATATTCGACACTTATCAACCAGTTCGGTTCCCCATATTGCCGATTCGCCACCTATATATCCGGTAACAAATTGGATACGCTCTCTATTGGTCCACTAATTTGGAAAAATGCCAGAGAATCCACGAAGAAAAACAATTGGGTGCATATTTCGTTTTTCCGGGTTAAAGGTTTGAAAAACACGATGTCTTATCATGCTTTCTTCCTTCATCTTTGTACTTCTGAGTCATATTCTTGGTTTCGGTGACTAACTGAAATATGTGGTGGTGAAGTGCGTTCATTAGATACAACAGGTATTCGGAATTACTGAAATAATTCATCTTCTTCCTCTGAGGCGAAAGGGGTAGGATAATTCGGTCTCTGTATTCGGGAACTACTACTCACTTGTGCCTTCAAGTTATTTAGTTGTTCCGTTACCTCTTTGTTTCCAGTTTGGTATTTCTTGCTGAAGGGTACGCCTAATGCTACTGAGTTCAGACATTACAGTATCTCCGGAGCTTCCAGGAGCTGCCAACATACTAAGAGTGGTTCCTTTCAAAGTCTCTACTACGTCTTTGTTAATTTTATTTTCGACAAATTTGCCCTTTCCAGCAATCCAGTTCTTACACTTTTCTCTGAATTCTCTCTCAGGAATATCTAGCCTCTCTTTTACTTTTGTTTTAGTTTCCAGAGTCAAAATTGACATTCCCTCGGTAGTTACTCTGTCGAATCTATGATTAACCGTGGTTACAGAGGAGTCAAGATACTTGATTATGTCTCGGATGTCAGCTGTCTCCCTTTGCATGGTAGCTAAAGTGTCATTCAGTTCGGAAATTATTCCACTATGCATTTGAGAAAATGCATCCTTAACTTGATTTGCTACTTCGTTGGCTACGTCTTCTCTAACAGTTTTTATTTCCTCACTTACTGTGGAAAGTTTATCTTCAAGCGAGCCTAACATTTGTCTATTTTCCTCCATCAAATCTTCTTTCGTTTGACGATTTTCGTCGTTCAAATCCGTTTGAATGGAATTCACCGTTTGGCGATTTTCTTCTTTCGTTTGGTGATTTCCGTCCTGCATCAGTAGATGTTTGAAACATCGTTTGTCACTACCCCTGAATTACTTTCACCTGCCTCCCGTCTAACCGGTATATGGCTACGAGTACTAGTGGCAGAAACTTAAGGGTGACCATATTTTCTTCGGACAAAAGTGGGACTTTCATACATTTTCTTGGCCAAAAAGGGGACAACTTTTATTTCTCGTTAGATATCACTTTTAATGCTAACATTTCTTCTTCCTCTCCAAATATAGCCTTCACTGATATTTGTGTGTGTGTGTGTGTGTGTGTGTGTGTGTGTGTGTGTGTGTGTGTGCGCGCGCGCGCGCGCACAAAACCAAACAAAGAATGGAAAGACTGGAAAGAAGTACATTTCAAGTTTTCAGAAATTTGCTTAAGAAATGTAACATTTGTAACACAGAATGTAGAAAAACATACAGTAACAATCACTACAAAAAAAGCTCTTAGTGAACACAAGGAATTTATGGTTTTGTGGATTCCACACTGCAGTCATACTTCTTCGAAGATGAAATTTCATTCAGCAACTCAGGTTTGCCTAATAGGTATGAAAAAAAGTCAGTGCAACTGTATTTACTGAAGTTTAAACATGTCAGTAAAATACACTTAACGCTCCTCACCGTAAATCTATTCCTCTCATCTGTCCACTGACGATAGTAAGTGGAAAACTCTTTCAACATTTGCATTGTGGGCAGGGAATTAAAAGAAGTACTGCGCTATATTAAACGATTCTCTGAACTGTTCATTACACTGCCAAGATCTGAAAAACCTACACCATTTTTCATGTGCCATCAACTGATTTCTTTGTTCACTGTCTGTTTCCACTTTTTGTTTTACAAATGACTGTATATGAACTATTTCATCAAATAAGAGGCTATCATTTACTAGAATGCCCTTTTCATTTAGCCACATTAAAGTATTTTCAACTACTGACCATTCTGGTGGTTCTGTGAGCATCATCCATGAGAATACAGAAAACTCAGCTATTCCCTGTAAACATGAGGATAAATAGTTGTAAGGTAACAGGGGATAATATAGAACTCTTTCAAGTAATTAAAATTTTAAAGCACAGCAGCAGAGATAATATGCTGGGCAAAATAGACCGGAAAATACTTGTTGTGTGTTTTGATGGGCGTTGTAGTTCTGTTGCATAGTGTTTTGGTTTTCTTTTAATTGGAACGAATTATATGAGTGTGGTGATAATTTGTAAAATTATATAATGTATTTAGATTTAAGTATTTACATATTATAAAATATTGTAAACGAATTGTGGCCATATTTAGCGATTATTTTGACTACTGTGGTGTCATGTGACCCGACTCAGGACTGTGGATATGAGCGGGAAAATCGGGGTCTTTTGTCGTTGGCCGTTGTGGTGGCGAGTTGGGAGCGGCAAAGTGCCGCGAGTGCAAGCATGGACGCCAGGGGATGCGAAGGAACAAAGTGAAAGTGTGTGGGTGTGAGACAGTGTACGAACTGCACCGATTATTATTTGTGAACTTAAAAATGCATGGCCACAACGTTAAAGTGTTTCTTTTGAATAAATAAGTTTCAATCTGAACGTGTATAGTTCAATTCACTGCTCTTCAAAAGCCAGCCAATATCAGACTCAATGATAGGGGCGCAAATGCAACCGTTTACTACCAACCCCCTTTACAGATGAGCCACGTGAAAAATAGGTAGTAAACGAGCCAGAGTTCAGCTGCATAGTCTACTGAAGCATCATAAAACGTTGATACTGCTATGTCAAATTTCTTAACAGACTGGTCATCACAATCATTCAGCAGTTTTTTTACACTTAGTGGTACAAAATGTTCATGTTTCCTTGAATTTAGAGTTGTCAAAGCTTTATTTAAGACTGCTAATACTTCACACATGGAATTATTCTGTTTCTCAATGCTCAGAATGGATTTGTGAATGTACAAAAAGTAAATAATATTCATTTATAGGATCACTGAAAAAACTCTTTAAGATTACAGGGCACTTTGAGTAAGACTGTGACAAAAAGTAAGATTTCAAAGGTTCATACATTTTCAAGATCCTTTCTATGGCTGGCAACAATGAAAGCCACCTTGTTTTGGAAAAGGAAAGTACATTTTTGTAAGTGACACCAACAAATTCACAGAATTCAGTGAGTTCTGCAACACGAATAGAAAAAATATGGAAATGGTTGTATAACTTCATGACAATGCAGTCAATGGCAACAGGTAAAACATCACAAGCACTTTGAAGTGTGTTATGAACAACACATGCTGGACAACCTATGCCAACAATGTTAGAGTTTAATTTTTCTTTCAGATGTGTGAAAACATTATGACCCTCTTTCTGCAATAACCCCCCAAATGTACTGTTAGTATTGTCTGCACCAACTGTAACACACTTTAATATGATACTGAATGACTGTACCAACATGAGAAAGATAATTGGAAATTGTTTCGGACTTTTCGTTCTTCAATTAATCAAGATCAAGCATTTCGTATGCAGTCCACCCTCACTTACAGAAAAATACTGAACTATCACAGAAAAAAAATTTTATGATGCCCATGGTTGCTAGCATCAGTAGATACTGAAAAGTATTTTGCACTGTTTACAGCAGCTATTACCTGTTTCAGGGAATGCGGAGCTATAACATTGTTGATAATTGCTTCACACTTTGTTCTTCCACACGAAACATTTTCTGCAGTGTTAGTATCAGGAAAATTTTTTTTGTTTAGTTGAACACTGTAGTCATTAGAACGATAGCTTTGGTGGTGTTTAACAACAGTGAATGACAGGGTTCCTTCTGCAGCAGCTACGTTTTTTTGTTCCTGTGTATTTGAAGTTACAAAATATATCGTCATTTTTTGCGAGGAACCTGCCGATCGAAGATTCGAGCTGTGTTTCTCTCATTCCATATGATGCTTGAGATCTGCAGCACCGCCACGAGACACGGATACAGCACAGTTACATACGTTACATTTTGCTCAACAGTCACTGTCTGTAGCAGTGAAGCAAAGAAATTTCCTCTGAAGCTCTTCCGAAAACTTTGATTTTCGTTTCGGCATCGCCACGACGTGCTAGCACTTCACGAAACTGATACAGAGTGCTGACAACAATAGCAAGCAAAAGCAAAGAAGATAAGAGTACGCAACAATTATAGTGCTTAAGCTGTACATTATCAGGGGGTACCAACGTACAGAATGTCAGTTTCAATTGATAGTTTATAAAATCGACACTCAGAAAATATTTAGACCACTTTGTAAATGTCTGAAAATAATCCTTGAAAATCGGGACAAATTACTTGTTTTTAAAAAAAAGTCGAGACAAATTTTTGAGCCTCAAAAAACGGAACAATCCCGATTAATCGGAACGTATGGTCACCTTACAGAAACTACGCTGACATCGTCTAGTTCAGTAACATTTAGCGCCTGAAAACCACACACACACACACACACACACACACACACACACACACACAGTAACATTATGGTATGAGGCACCAAAGTCCATAATATTTCCTACTTCACTTTCTACAGTTGTTTCGATTGGTGTCTTAGCTCTACTAATTATCCGTCGGGACCGTAAGCGACGCGACGCTTCACTCCTTTCATTCTGGTTCATTTGAATCTAGAGATGACATTTTATCGTCTGCCATAGCTCACTTATTTACAAACAGTCAGTCTATAGAGTAAATATTTACTCTGAGTCAGTCAAAGGAGTTCGTTTGAGCTACGGCCGTCAGCTGTCGACAGAGATGTAATTTATGGGTAGCGAGTCGGTTGTCACTGCTACGTCATAAGATCGGAATGTCGGGAGTGCACTTCACGAGAACAAGTGACTATTCTGGACCGTAAAGAAAGTATGGCTGCACACAGATAAAAATAAATGAAAACTAATACTGGTCAGTTCCGTGAACAGGCAGAGAACATTTAAAAACAACTGATATACAATACACAACAATGGAATTTAAGCAATAGTTAAAGAATTGGCCAATATACTAAATTCAAACTACTGAACTTGAAGCAAATTGTCACAAATTGATTAATGACGGCTGAAACTAAGGAAGCTTGGCTACGGCTGACAAAATTTTAACTTACGTTGCTGATGGCTGCCTTCGGCGATGCAACAAGATTTTCGAGCAAATTCTGATCCAAAAAATCTCTTTTCAGTCATTTTCTCTGATTGCCTTATCTAATTTGTTCCCTCGATGGAAATTCTATTGGATGGTGCTTGATGCATGTAACAAATCAACAGCACAAGATTAGCTACAATTCTTTATGAAAATTTCCACAATGCGTATCTTACTAAAAATATTTTATTCCTTTGAGCAGTACACGACTTTTTTTTATTCGTGTCCCTGTTCAGAGGCGCCAAATATAACAATATGTTTACTTTTGTGCATTAACATACAGCTGTAATCGGCGGTGGAAATATATTTGCAGAGGAAACCATATAATGATATATATTGTATTTTAGGCCAATAGACATAACTAGTTATTGTAGTGGTTTTGAATACCTTTACTGGTCAGGAATTTTACGCCGACTGTGTGCGGCTGTTTCTTGTTGAATCGTCTGATCAGTCAGAAGTTGCTTTGCAGAGGAGGGTAAATGACTATTGAAAATATAATTGTTTTTGGATAGCTCAATATGAATTTACTAAGGGACCGAAGTTTATCATGCATTTACCACTAGAATAATGTGCGGAGAAAATATTTCGCCGTATGTAACTTCCTTCCTATTGCGACGAAACAGTTCGTGGCTGTGAACCATCAAACTTTGCAGAAACATAAAAGAAAATCAGATACATATGGTCATGAAGTAGTAAGACATAGGCTCTATACTAAATAAATAGTCCATATACAAGTTCCATTTAACTTTGAATTTATGGCAATCAATAGATAACGAACTTACAATGCTCTGAAGCATTTAACATGAATGCCGTTTTGGCTGGCACTTCTCTTCTCATAATGAAAATAAATCCTTTGACATTTCCAGATACACGTCGCACAATATAGCTTCTCACATAAATCTACTGCTATGCAGTATGGCTCTTTCACATTACACTAAAATAATATTTTTAAACTATAATAATACGGTGGCAAGACATGCGAGTCCGACACAAATTAAAAGAGACAGAAGAGTGAGTAACTGTCATCGAGAATATCTCGTACATCAAAAGAATGTGTAAAAATGTTCTTCTTTTGTCCGCCTTTCGTGCAGCGGCTTTCATAGTCAATAGCTGCTCACAGCATCTCTGACGGCGCTTCCACAATAAACACGTCACGTAACAGGACGTTCGTTAGTTACATTCTCGCAACGTTATTTGTTAACTGTAGCTGTTGCCGAGCGACTGCTCGGTTAGTGAATGATTTAAAATGGTAGAGCAACCACATAACGTTACACGTCCTAGGTCAACTGCAAGGCACTTAAAACGTTCAATAAGTTTGTTTCGATAACCAAAACATGAGCCGTAATGTGGCGATCTTGTCGATTGCATTAACTTAGAAGCTTGAATTTTGTACAGAACGAAGAGCCCGGATAGGTTAGTACGTGACATAAATTTCCACTTGTTACCAATAACCATTCCCGAGAGAAAGACCAGCAATGTGTGGTTCTAGCATTAAGACAGTACAAAAACAAATTAGAAAACGGAACATTTAGTTAAGGTTTTATCACAAAATGATACCTTTGGCTTTTGCTAGGGTATTGTTGCAGCTAAACTTCGTCACGTCCCAAATATTACGGTCCTAAGTCAACTGCATGGCACTTAACCCTTTTGATGTTGATGGGTTGTATATGTCCCACTAACTTTGAGTGGCACTTCGACTGTCGGGATATATGTCACCCAGCTCTGCATGGTGCTGCCATCTAGGGACGACTGTACTGAACCTGAAAAAAAATCGGGACTGCACTGCAAAGGCAATAGAGAAGGCGGTGAGCGCATATTATTTGTAAAGTTATTTATCGGTTGGAAATATAATGGGATGCTGTTTTATTCCTTTTCACACCGAAAATACAGTTAAAGCTTGCTATTAATGAATTATCATTACTATTTTGCAGATACTAAAAGACAATGAGATTCTCCATTATCTTTTCTCGCTGCCAGATGATCCAGAGGATTCGGAAGCTGAAGCTGATTATCTTGAAGCGGACAATACTTCCGATGCAGAGTCATGTAGAAGCGGTATGCCACATGAGGTATCAGAAAATCGAACAGCAGGTGGTAGTTCAGACATTTCACAAATAACACTGACAGTAGAATTGCAAATGTCTTTCCTGATATTTTCGCTGATGAGAACTCTTATGAAAAGGCTGAACATAATGCTTGTGTTATAAACACTGAAGAGATAGGAGATCAAGATGTAAGTGATTCTGACAGTGACTGGGGTGATGATACTAGATGTTTTGAAAACACTGTGATTCTGTGTAAGGAGCCAAAATCGAAAGAAGATTTCAGTGTAACAGACAGTGAATGTATTTATTTTGAGAAACTTTTTTGCAAAAACATTATGGAGCACATATGTTTTCAAACAAATTTATATGCTGCGCGGAAGAAGTGTCAAATGGAAAGAAATAACTGTTCCTGAACTGAAGGCATTCATAGGCATGCTCATAATAATGGGTATCCATCAACTACCAGCAGCTGACAATTACTGGAGTTCAGATCCAATGTTGAAAGTGAGTTCATTTTCAAACGTCATGACACTGTCAAGATACAAGAAAATCGTACACAACCTGCACTGCAATGACAACAGTGTTATTCTTCCTCCTAAAACAGATCCAAACTATGACAAACTTTATAAAATTAGACCCATCATTGCAGCACTAAACAAAAACTGTTTGGCAGTATATGAGCCACTTCTACATTAGCAGTAGACGAATCAATTGTGGCATTCAAGGGACGTACGTCTCTCAAACAGTATACGTCCAAGATGCCAACAAAGAGGGGCTACAAAATTTGGTGCCTTGCAGACCCGAAAAGCGGTTTTGTTTCAAATTTTGAAGTGTACACTGGTAAATACAGCACCCCAATATAAGACTTCAAGACTTATCAAATGTGTGAACGATTGGTTTTGTAAATGTGTCAACAATTTTTTTACACAGGCAGAATCATTGTTTTCGATAATTTCTTCACAACTTACAAGTTGATGAAAGGACTGAGGAACAAAGGCCTCTATAGTTGTGGAACTGTAAGAGGAAACAGGAAAGGACTACCAGGAATATTTGAAAACAAAAAAAGTGATCTCAAACGTGGAGAGTTTCAGTTTGCAGTAAAGTGTGGTGTATGTAGCTACTGTGAAATGGCAGGACAACAAAGCTGTTTGCCTTCTTTCCACATACAACAATCCAAAAGATGTCAAATTTATTGAAAGAAAACTGAAAGATGGCTCTAAGGTAACTGTATCCTGTCCTGAAGTAAGTCATTACAACAACACAATGGGCGGCGTTGACCGATTTGATCAGCTACATGAAAGGTATATGGTAGGCAGACGATCCATAAAATAGTTGCATCGACTATTCTATTTGTTTCATCTGGCTATTATCAACTCTTATGCATTGTATCAAACACAGCGGCAGAAGACAGGTCAAATGGTTCAAATGGCTCTGAGCACAATGGGACTCAACTGCTGAGGTCATTAGTCCCCTAGAACTTAGAACTAGTTAAACCTAACTAACCTAAGGACATCGCAAACATCCATGCCCGAGGCAGGATTCGAACCTGCGACCGAAGCGGTCTCGCGGTTCCAGACTGCAGCGCCGTTAACCGCACGGCCACTTCGGGCCGGCTGAAGACAGGTCAGTTAACCTTTCGCCTCAGATTAGCAAGACAATTGATTAATGGGTATTCATCCAGGAAAAAGAGGGGATCAATGCCCACTTTCTTCCCAGCAAAGAGAGGAGTCTAGTGTGCCAGATGAAGTCCGGCTCGTGAAAGTAGGCAAACATGTATCGAAAGACAGTGGCATTAGGAAGCGATGCAGATTTTGCGGCACAAACTCTAAAGAGAAGAGAACAAAAGTTGTTTGCACTGCTTGTGGTGTACCACTTTGTGCCACACCATGTTTTTCCAAGTTTCATGGCACGTAAAGTTTTGTAAGTATTGATCATGTATCATGAAAACTGAAATGTAATGAGTATTTTTTACACCGGCTCTACACAAATAAAAAGATTACATGCATGTATACTTTGTAGTTATTTTATTCTCTGCAAAATCCTGTTTATGACTAAAAAAAAAATAAAATTACAAAATCAGTCAGTCAGCAGAAAAGGTATCTCGCGTTGGTTCATGGGACATGTGTGTCCCACTTCCTGTTGCGGAAAAATGGAGAACTTAAAAAAATAATTTGGTGGTGAAAATATAATAATGGGACTGAAAAGAAACCGTTATCACCTTAATATTTTAAAAATCTGTAAAAAATGAATTTTATCCATGAAAGGGTTAAAGCAGTCAATAAGTGAGTTTTCGATAGCCAAAACATGATGCGTAATACAGCGTACATGTCAACTGCATTAACTTAGAAGCTTCTGTTTTGTACATAACGGAGCCACCGTATCCATTTGTTCGTGACACAAATTTCCACCCGATAAATGTATTCATTCCCGCGAGAAACGCGAGCAACATGGTGTTCTGGCATTACGACAGTACGAAAAAAAAAATCACAAAAACGGAACGTTTACTTAATATTTTATTACAAATTGATACTTTTTGCGTTTTCTCGTGTATCTTTGCTGCTAAACCTCGTCTCGTGGCAGATACTGCGGTCCTACGCCAACTGCATGGCACTTCAAACGGTCAATAATTGAGTTTTCGAGAAACAAAACATAAGCTGTAATATACGGTTCTTGTCGATTGCATTAACTTAGATACTTTGAAAGGCGGCAGATTGAATGAGTGTCAATTTCGCACCTTACATGATACACTCATGCTCATAAATTAAGGATAATGCTGATACATGTGAAACAACGCTCTGGTGGGCGGTTTGCGGGTTTAAATCACCTCTGGGTATGACCATGTGCATTTGACCTGTGGTCGTCGCACGGTGGCGCTGGCAGCAGTCCACATATGGAGAGGTCTGTTGGTGCATGTCAGAGTACGGTGCAGCAAGTAAGTGTGCAGACGTTTTCAGACGTGCTAATGATGACTGTGTGTTGAAAATGGCTCAAAGAACACATATTGACGACGTTTTGAGGAGTAGAATACTAGAGCAACTGGAGGCTGGTCAAACCCAGCAGGTCGTAGCACGGGCCCACCGTGTGCCACAAAGTGTGATCTCAAGATTATGGCAACGATTCCAGCAGACAGGAAACCTGTCCAGGCGCTACAGTATGGGACGTCCACAGTATACAACACCACAAGAAAATCGATATCTCACCATCAGTGCCCGCAGACAGCCACGGAGAACTGCAGGTAGCCTTGTTCTGGACCTTACCGCAGCCACTGGAAGAGTTGTCTCCAGACACACTGTCTACAGACGACTGAATAGACATGGTTTATTCGCCTGGAGACCTGCAAGGTGCGTTCCACTGATCCATGGTCATAGGTGAGTCCGTAAAGCTTGGTGTCAAGATCACAGTACATGGTCACTGGAACAGTGGTCCCAGGTTATGTTCACTGGCGAGTCCAGGTATAGTCTGAACAGTGATTCTCGGCGGGTTTTCATCTGGCATGAACCAGGAACCAAATACCAACCCCTTAATGTCCTTGGAAGGGACCTGTATGGAGGTTGTGGTTTGATGGTATGGGGGAAGATTATGGTTGGTGCATGTACACCCCTGCATGTGTTTGGCAGAGGAACTGTAACAGGTCAGGTGTATCAGGACATCATTTTGCACCAGTATGTCTGCCTTTTCAGTGGTGCAGTGGGGCCCACCTTTCTGCTGATGGATGATAACACATGACCCCACCGAGCTGCCATCATGGAGGAGTACCTTGAAACAGAAGGTATAAGGTGAATGGAGTGGCCTGCCTGTTCTCCAGACCTAAACTCTATCGAGCACGTCTGGAATGCTCTCGGTCGACGTATCGCTGTATGTCTTCAAACCCCTAG
Source organism: Schistocerca americana (assembly GCF_021461395.2). Classification (NCBI taxonomy): domain Eukaryota; kingdom Metazoa; phylum Arthropoda; class Insecta; order Orthoptera; family Acrididae; genus Schistocerca; species Schistocerca americana. The sequence goes on along the minus strand of NC_060124.1, from coordinate 91,368,304 downwards.
GGCACTTCAGGAGCTCCGACATTGGTGCAAAATGGGAGGCTATACCCCAGCAGCTGCTCGACGACCTGATCCAGAGTATGTCAACCCATTGTTGGCCTGTGTACGTGTGCATGGTGATCATATCCCATATTGATGTCGGGGTACAAGCGCAGGAAACAGTGGCATTTTGTAGCACATGTGTTTTGGGATGGTTTTCTCAACTCACCACCAATACCGTGACTTAAAGATCTGTGTCATGTGTGTTCGCTATATGCCTATGCTATTAGCGCCAGTTTTGTGTAGTGACACGTTGTATGGCACCACATTCTGCAATTATCTTTCATTTATGAGAAGGACTGTAGATTTTGTATGTCGTAACAAGTAGATGAGTATGTCACATGACATACTTCAGCGATAATGAGCAGATTTGCTATTAAAATTTACAGTATGTAATGCAAAGGAATGACAATCGATTCCACGGTTTTAACAGACCGAACACAAATCCTGCACGTCAATGGGCAAAACGTGAAAAAAGCTGCTGGAGGAAACATTTTAGTTTGGAGGCAGACACCAGTTGCGCCGTCACAGCCCGAGTACAACGGAACACTTTGAAAAAGGGGTTGGTGACCTGTGGCAAAAGTGGCAACATACACGCTGGGCGATACATCGAAGAGAGCAGGTAGCGGGCCAATGCTACTTGTTACAGAGAAATTCCTAAGAAAACTGCATTGGGGAATTTCCAGATGGATACAAACAGACCAGCAACACATTTGATCATGTGAAATGCCTCTGGTGCACTCGTGAAGTACGCATGTATCCTTTAGGTGTCAGGAGTGGGCTTAAAATGTCCGATTGGCTGGAATAAACTTGGAAGGATTAGAAAGGGGAGGAATTTCGATGTAGTTTGAACGCAGAACCTTTGCGATTGGCAGAGGTAGTCTCCACAAGATGAAAGAAACGCTCCGATTGGTCTGAAAAACTGTGACATGAAACATGAAAGGACAGAGATGGGGGACAGTTCGCTACGAAACACACAAGCCCGATAACTTCGGAGACTTCCTCTGAACCAGTGCAGTGTAGAACCGAGCGCATCACGCTCTGAATGACGCCAAAAGAGGAATTTTGTGTGAACACTGCATTCACTTCGGCTGACATTGATCTAGAAATTAGCTGAAGAGCCATTGAGCTCCAACAGTGGAGAAACGAAAGAACCATGAAGTTAATTGTTCTTGCGAGAACTGACAGGGCATTGAAGTATACACGCAGCTCCATCTATGCACGTGTATATCGCCACGTTTCCAGACTACTTAAGAATACGTGTTTTCTCGCCTAACGAGGAACATAGGACAGTTTCTGCTGATAAAATCAGTAAAGATTTTGATTAGCTTTTTTATAGGATTTTCAGAGGCTGAGAGCAGCCCTGCAGCCGACAGCACATCACAGCTAAGGTAAAAGCCGCTAGCAGAGGCGTAAACTTGCTAGTTCACCAGCTTGTGTCCACTGTGAACTTGAGCAACCTTGAGTAATCTTTTGTTCATCATGTCACAAAAACTAACCATCCTCCATAGACTTGATTGCCATCCTAAATAGTACCGAAATTAGCACCAGAATCATATTATTTGTCGTAATATTGGCCAACTTCAACTTGTAGAAAACCTTTTTAAATTTGGTATCGAAGTGTTCAGTGTTATTTGGGCTAAACAGGACGTAATGCGTTATATTGGCAACTGTCCTGTAAGAGTCACGTCACAATCTATGTAAATTCGTGTACTTCTATGACAAAAATTCTGAAATCAAACAAATTGTGTACAGATAAACACCTATGTGCTCTGTCATTGAATAAGGGTCCACTCGTAACCTCAGTCATTTATTCTGTAGACGCTAACGATCTCACAGGGTGTTTTTGCTGATGTCTGGCAAACGTTAAAAGGAGTGGAGTGTCAGATAATGGCGACCCTGCCAGGATGGGAATTGGTCTGCCAGGATCGAAATTAGTCAAATTAGAAAGAGTAATTACAATTTGATATTAAGAAAAAAAAATGTTTTTGAAAAACAAAAATTAACAAGGTTACTCAATGTACGTGTCTGCATAGTGGTCAGATTACTGTAAATGTGTGATCCACAGAGTAGAAAAGGTTGTATTAACGAGTTAAGAAAAAATTTTGTGTTTTGTGTAAAAGTAGTTTGTGCATGACCTTTCTGGCGCGCACGGCGTTGAGTTGGTGTGAATGCCCACTAACAGTGAACGGAGTTGCTAATGATGTGTTAAAGGCATAAGAGACTTTCTATGATATTTTGGAGACGTGTCAGGTCATTTAACTTCATGTTTACTAGAGCTCAGGCTCTCGCAAGTTGTGAAAGACAGGTTAGACAGTCTGAGATGGCAGAAGGACGTAGATCATCGCATATAGGACAAACTGAAGATCTTGATAGGATAGAAATAGACGCACAACAAAATGTATCGAATGCAGGTCACGAAACCGCACGAAGTGACGATGCAGAGGGAATGGTGGCAGTTTCGCGATCGGTATCTCAGGTTGCGACCGCACAAAACCGAACCGATGACGGATCTAGTAGTTCAGAAAAAGAATTAGAGGACGTGCAACTTCGGTACGTTGTACCAAATACTGTAATTCTGAATCAAACAGGACAGTTTCCTACGAAAAGAATGTGTGTAGGTGCGTCAGCACTATGCACAGAAGTCGGTGAGACGTCACTTGAAAGACGCGAATGGCAAAATTTACACCAAATGGTGACAGATGACGATGGCGAAGAGTCTGGCAGTGTGTTCACAATGTTGAAGCAACTCACTATCGCTGTCAAGCAAACTAATGCTGGGGTAGCAGACTTAAAAACAGGAACAAATGCAGTGTTAGCAGATTTAAGAACAGAAACAAATGCTGCTTTAAATGGTCTCAAATTTGAATCCAAAGCTAGGTTCGCCAAAGACCGCAAAGATCAGCAAAAAATGCGACGGAAATTAATGAACAGTTTACTGAAATTCGGAAAGAGGTGAGAGAATCGCGGGAACTAATTCAATCACTGATGGCCGATCAGAAAAGAGGCGTACTGACATTGACCAGCTGCAGGATTCAGTGTCTAATATCGACCAATAAGTCGATAATTTAGCACGTTAGGCGTCTGGTAAGGCGCAACAAATCAAGGGAGAACTCAATGTCAGAAAACGTGCTACGCGAGCCGCGTTAAAAAGATTCGACACATGCATTGTAAACATCGTGTCGAAAAATAAGCAGCAGTATGAACAGTTTCGTACAGAACTGAAGCAGTGTATCGAGAACCGTACAGAAAACAGTAGTGAGGCGACGGAATCGCCATTATTATCTGACGTAGTGGAGGAAAAAAATCCAGAGGTAACCAAGTCCGTTGTGCAATAGTCCGTGTCAGTTGCGGAAAAAAAAGGTCCTGAGATTCCACTTATATGTCCACAAGATGATGCGTCAGCATTTTCCGATCCGAAACAGAAAAAAATGGCAGGAGAACAGTTGGGACAGGTGAGCGAAGCAGGTAATGTGCGTTCACAGCAGACAGTGGTGCGAGAAGCGGTTAACTGGTCGCATACCAACACAGCAGTCGACCCTCCGAACGTAGGCGAATGACGCGATAACAGAGCAGTTTACTGCGCCACACATACCAAATTCTCAATTTACGAGTTACAGTACAGCAGGCCATATACCGCAGGTCAACATGAAAAACGCAAAGGCAAAACACTGATCCAGTAACTGGAAAATTAAACGTATCTTCCAGTCCGAGACACGAGGAACGGTACGGTTTAGATAACTGCACACCACTGCGTAGATGCGATGCTAGATGGGACTCAAATATGTCGTCTGATGATCCAAATGGGGTAGTACGAATAAAGGAAAATTGAAGGGAACGGAAAATGTTGCGAAAACCCAAACGCCATATGATGCAATCAAAAAATTTTACAATGATCATTTTTTTGAGTCAGATAATTCCAACATTACAAAGAAAACGGGAACGGCTTACACGCCCGCACGTTTATACATCAATTCCAAATCGGTTTACCAGAGCATTGGCCATAAACTTGATTTCATTTGTGGTCATAAGGAAGGCGCAATAGCGGAAACCATGCAAAGAGTCGCTGCAAACTGTCAGTCGTATGAACAGTTTAAGCCTGCATTGTAGGAACGATAATGGTCCGCAGAAACCCAAAATAGGATAAAGTATGAATTGTTACATAAGGAGTCATTTGAAAATTCAGCAGAAAAGAAGCCAGTTAGATTTTTGAAGAAATGACGAGAAAGAATCAGTATTAAGACAATCCATACAGTGATGGGGAACTGATACGTGTGTGCACAATGAAGTTACCCTTGCGTTATCAGCAGTCGTTGGTTGGCAGAGCAGGAGATAATATACAGGGATTTAAAGGGATGTTAAGAGAACCTGAATTCATCTTCAGTGAAGATGACGCGAAGAAACAATGTTTACAATGGCAATAGTAATGTTGGGAAAGGTAATAGTTTTGTGGAGAACAGTAATCACCCGTGGGACAATAATAGCTATGGTTTTGGCAACTCACAGAAGTCTAACAATACCTATGGTTTTGTTGAGCCGCGGAATTACAATAATGGCTTTGAATCCAGAAATTGTGGTGGTAACTATAATTCGCAATATGATCACCAGGCAAACGAAGCAGGAAGGTTTAGAGGTTTTCTGCCACAGAACCCAAATTATTCGGGTGGAACTGGAATGCCCAGAACGCAGAAAGGCTGGGAGAATCAGACTTCAGCAGGACAACACATGGGAGATGAACCGGTACAGAAAGTCGAGTTGAGGCCGCCAAGCTCTGGTAAAAAAACACAATTGACGAGATGAACAGTACGAAGACCAGTCACAAGACATTCAATCGCCAAATGAAGTTAATTTTATAATTGAATGTGTAAACAGACTTAGCTTTGATCAACAAGATTATGCAGTAGGTTTAGGGGGTGATCAGATAGAAATACCAGCATGCTAGGAAGAGGAACAAGAGTTGTCAACAGTTAATGTAGGCAGCTGTACAAAAACTGATAATGACCAAATTGTGGAGGACGTAGCTCATTTATACGAAACCGAGAGAGAAATGGTATGCCAAGAGGATAATGCACCATTGGCAACACCAATAATGATACCCAAGTCATTATATATATATATATATATATATATATATATATATATATATGAGAGGAACGTATAAAAACATCATAGAGGCGTTTGATAAAGAATGAGAAAATAACTTCATCCCAGAACATTCAGATGACAGGTATTAAGAGTGTAGCAAACCTATGGGAAATGCAGACCCAACACATTGACAGGGTAATATATCACTCGATAGAGGACGCATTAATACAAGAAAATGAAACTAAAGCTCCTCATGAGGTGCAACCGATCGTTCGGGTTGAGGTAGGTGTCACGATTGTAGATGCCATCCTTGATACGGGAGATGTAACGCTGAACATGCGCTACCAGTGTTGTGGACGAAACGTGTTAAAGTAAAAAGACCGATTGTGGGTGCGTCGGTGGTGATTACTAGGCAAACGCGTGTAACTTTTCCCTGCCAGGGGCATGAAACAGAAGCGAACATGGCAATTGCGCCGAAACTATCTGTGCCCACAATCATTTGAGCCGATTTCATGAGTCAAAATCGTGTCACAATCAATATGGACGAAGGGTATATGATGCTTGGGAAGGTATGTCTTACTTTTGAAGAAAAACTCAGACATGAAGAGAAGCCACGTGCTTACAAACAGCTGACCATGCAACTGGCTCTGTATCAATCGGAGGAGGGACATCCACGGTGTAGGTGGACGAAAGAAACAGTACCTGTGGATGACGAAGTAATGGTGGAAATTCATCAAGAAATAGATAATAAGTTGCGACAAGTAAGGGATATTTCAGAGACAGACAAAGCCAAAATTAGAAGGAGTATTATGGCAAAATGTCGAGTTGTTTCTACCAAAACCCAACGCCATTAAAAATTTTCAATACGAGTTCAACGTTAGAGATCACAATTTCACCATGGGTACATGCAGAGTGGAACAAAGGCAACCAAGCTTGCACAATACACTCAAACCTACTGCAACCTTTCTCTCTGCCGACTGCCATTCCATACTCCGAGGAGACACGTTGGGGAGCGTGAAAAGGAGAATGACGACATCAGTGAACCACGTTGAAGATATATGAGAAAGGACTGTCTGTGACAGACTAGTATCAGATTAAACTGAAAAAAGAAATTTCTTATGAACACATGAAGTTTGTTGTTTAAAAATATTTAATTTTTGATGAGTTCCATGCAAGAAACAGGTTTTAGTTAACAATACTTTTAAGTCTTTTAATCTTGACAGATCAATAATATTATCTTGTTTTTTATACATTAAGAAAACCAAATGTTGATTTTTCTTTGGATGCTAAGATTCTAGTATGTAATGTGTTTGTTTACATACAGGATAAGAACAAAAAAGGGGTTTTGCATTTTCATGATATTAGTTTAATATATACAAGGGAATTAGTAGGATTAGGAATTTAATATTTTTGTAAAAGTAAAATTTAATTCTTCTGTAAAGTTATAATGCATAACTTTAAGATATTTTGGGGAATATAAATATGTTGGTGAATGGGATTGTGCTTGTAAAGTTATTAGAGGTGTGCTGTTAACTACAACATAAATTAAGAATTCTAAGAGACGAAACTTCCTTGACATGCTAAACTAAGGTTAAGAAACAGACATAAGTATTGAAAAAGGGGAGGATAATTTTAAATAAAGGTTTCTTCAACTTCAATACATCTCCATAATCATCAAACATAAGTCTTGATGTCAAAAAATCTATGTAAGGGGGCAGATTGAATGAATGTCAATTTCACACCTTATATGAGAGATTTTATGCCATAAGAAGTGTCATGTGTGTTCCCTATATGCCTATGCTATTAGCGCCAGTTTTGTGTAGTGACACGTTGTATGGCACCACATTCTGCAATTATCTTTCATTTATGAGCAGGAGTGTAGATTTTGTATGTCGTAACAAGTAGATGAGTATATCACCTGACATACTTTGGCGATAATGAGCACATTTGCCTGTTAAAATGTACAGCATGTAATGCAAAGGGATGACAATCGATTTGACGGTATTGATACACCAAACAAAAATCCTGCATGTCAATGAGCAAAAGGCGGAAAAAGCTGCTGGAAGAAACGTTTTAGTTTGGGGACAGACGCCAGTTGCACTGTCACGGACCGAGTACAACGGAACACTTTTAAAAAGGAGTTGTTGACACGAGGCGAAAGGGACAACATACACGCTGGGCGATACATCGAGGAGAGCAGGTAGCGGGCCAGTGCTTCTTGTTACAGAGAAATTCTTCAGAAAACTGTTGGGGGATTTCCAGATGGATACAAACAGACCAGTGAAACATTTGATCAAGTGAAATGCCCGTGGTGCACTCGTGAAGTATGCGTGTATCTTTTAGGTGTCAGGAGTGGGCACAAAATGTCCAAGTGGCTGAAATAAACTCGGAAGGATTAGAAAGGGGCGAAATTTCGACGCAGTTTGAACGTAGATCTTTTGCGACTGGCAGAGGTAGTTTCCATCAGATGAAAGGAACGCTCCCATTGGTCTGAAAAAGCCGTGACGTGAAACACAAAATGACACAGGTGGGGGACAGTTGGCTACGAAAGACACAATCCTGATAACTTTGGGGACTGTCCTCTGAGCCACTGTAGTGTAGAACTGGGCGCATCACACTCTGTACGACGCCAAAAGAGGAATTTTGTGTGAACGCTGTGTTTACTCCTGCTGACATTGAGCTAGAAGTTAGCTGAAGAGTCGCTGAGCTCCAACAGCGGAGAAACAAAAGAGCCATGTAGTTAAATGTTCTTGCGAGAAGTGACAGAGCATTGAAGTATACACACTGCTCCATTTATACACGTGTATATCGCCATATTTCCAGACTAGGGATGAGTGCATGTTTTCCCACGTAACAAGGAACATAGGACAGTTTCCGCTGATACAAGAAGTAAAAAAATCTATTACCTTTTTATAGCATTTTCAGAGGGCGAGAGCAGCCCTGCAGCTGACAGCTCATCACAGCTAAGGTAAAAGCCGCTTTTTTATTACAATTAATTACTTTTCGCGTTTTCTCGTGTAACGTTGCTGCTACACCTCATTTCATGCCAAATATTATGGCCCTAGGAGAACTGCATGGCACTTAAAACGGTCACTAATCGATTTTTGGACAACCAAAACATCATACGTAATATAGTGTATGAACCGTGCATTTACTTTCAAAAACCTTTTCTTAAGAATTTACTTTATTTACTAACGATTCATCAAGATAATTAACACATTTAATCACAGTATGTGTGCGTGGAAGTAGTTGCCAGTGGGTAACTGATGAAAACGAATTAAATTTCTCTCAACAAATGGAAATTTTATTCCTAAAAGCCCTTTTTTATTTTGAAACAGATTTAAAATTATAATCAGAAAGCACCCTCTAAATATCAAGTAAATTTATTCAAAGGCAGAGATAACAAATTTTGACAGTCTGAACTTTCGGGCTCAGAACCTTGCCACTCCCTTTTGACACGGCCGAAGTCACGACCGCTCACAACAACCTCTGGAAGACTACACTGGTGCAAATCTCCAACACACTAGATTACTTTAAACTAAAAAATTTTAACAACTCACACAAGCACATAAACTATGCACCCCATAGGAGGGATGGAAATCGTACAAAACACTAATATTAAAAAAAATCTACTTGCCACTGAAGGTACAACTTGATGTTAAAAAAAGCTCTTATGGTGGAAGGGTGGCAACTTTATAAACTAAAATGACCATTTAAATAAAAACCCATGAAATGCAGTCTTACATAAAATATACAAACATGCTCTACATACGTATATACTGCCTCTCAAGATGATAGGCAAGATAAAAACATTTCAGGAATTCGGCCGTTACACTTCAAGCAATAAATTCGACAAACATGACAGAGGCAGCTACTAACATACGGCAGACCGACAGACAGACACTAACTGCCTAACAAATGCGGACGGGAGACAGACGAGCAAGCTAGGGACGACAGACTGACCAAGAAAACCAGTAGAATTCAACAAGTAAATGAAACAACATATCACGAGTCACTTAACTTCTAATAAACTGCGATGTCTGGCGGAGACGTGGCGCAGCACCACAAACGTTCTCCCGAACCGTCCGCTGCCAGCCGCTTCAACGGACGCAGGAAGGCGCGCCGATCTCCACCGATGTCGTGGGTTGACTCCTGTTGCTCTTGTGTCGGCCGCGAAGCCACTGCCCCTCGCTATATGGCGCGGCCCACTGGACTGACGTGGCGACCTCACATGCGCTGACACTCAAGGCGGACAAGTCATCTTGTGTCTCAGTGAGCGACCGACAAACCGATCGATCCAACCGCCATTGACCGTTGCCCGAGCAACTCGAGCAGACTGGCGGCGTGACGCACAGACTCAGATGCAGGAACTCAGCCCCGAACGGGCGACCACTAGCTGAGTTCTGTTACTGGCGGAGTGGCAAGACTCTCACTTGCCGGCTTTAAAGTTTGATCCAAACGACAGACATACTAGCACTCCGATGACAAACAGACACTAACTACCGCACAAATGCAAACGAGAGACACACCAGCAACTTGTGACGCGAGACTGACCCAGACTCACTCCGACTGACCAACCGCCCGATCCAACCACCAATGACCATTGCCTGAACAAACACGGGGAGACTGGCGGCCTAACACATATTAGCACTCCGGATGACAGACAGACACTGACTGCCCCATACTGACCCGGCTGACCAACTGACCAGAATCCCGCCTAGCGAGCTCATAGCACCCCTTAAATGCACGTGAACAGTCAACTTTGCCCCTTTCCCACCAGAGGGAGACACCAAAGCTGTGATTGCCACAGCGGCGCCTCCGCTAGAAATGGAGGGCGACTGCTTCACAATACGCACTGCGGCGCGCTCTTCAAAACAGCAATTTTTACCACGGCTCAACCTCCTCCCTTGAAACTAGAACCCGGAGGTGATATCCCGAAATAAACTAACTAGCAGCTCTAAAAAGCACAAGACAATAGCCGCGAAAGGCCTCAAGCGATACAGTCGGTCGGACCCATCCCTTCAGAGGAAACATGCCCTCAGGCTACCTGACATCCCTGTCCTGGGAAGAGACCGACCTAAGACCGACAAGACGACCAATTCACAGCCATTGCTAAGCCAGCAACGAAAATAGGGAGATACCCGCTCGGACTTCAACCATGCAAAGGAAACATGCCCCAGGCAATCCGACATGTCTACAGAGTAGAAGGCACCGAGCTAAGCCTCACAAGATGACCAAGGTGGAAGGGACTATTCGTAGCTGTCAAACAATGAGCTACCAGAAGTTTAAGACGAGAGGGTAATGCCTGAACCTAACGGACTCGGTTGATCTACACAAAACTGGTCTAAATGTTGTTGGAACTCACCGACCTCTCCTGCCGCCGCTGCCATTCTGTCGGTAAGGAACCAATAACTTTCGGTGAAATTTGGACTGGATAGAGCAAGGCATCTTTTAAGTCCGCAAGCAACTCAGGAATTTATATTACGAATACGCAACAGGCCTAATCCTGGACATTCTCTGGCTGCCATGACAACCTGAAACACGCCGCTAAACAGTCACTTGGCCAAAGCGAAATATTACTAAATTATAAAATAAGTACAACTATAATTCCATCAGTTACTCAAAGTGTAGTAGCAAGAACGCTAACCACGCTCTGCTACCAGTAATGAAACGTGAATTTACTTTCAAAAACCTTTTCTTAAGAATTTACTTTATTTACTAACGATTCATCAAGAACATTAACAAATTTAATCACACTATGTGAGCGTGAAAGTAGTTGCCAGTGGGTAACTGAAGAAAACAAATTAAATTTCTTTCAACAAATGGAAATTTTATTCCTAAAAGCCCTTTTTTATTTTGAAACAGATTTAAAATTATAATCAGAAAGCACCCTCTAAATACCAAGTTACAATTTATTCAGAGGCATAAAGGATAAATTTTGACAGTGTGAGCTTTCGGGCTGAGAACCTTGCCACTCCCTTTTGGCACGGCTGTAGTCACGACCGCTCACAACAACCTCTGAAGGACTACACTGGTGCAAATCTGCAACACACCAGATTACTTTAAACTAAAAATTTTAACAACTTACACAAGCACATAAACCATGCACCCCGTAGGAGGAATGGAAATGGTACAAAACACTAACATTTAAAAAATTAACTTGCCACTAGAGATGGGCAAACTCGTTCACCCTTGGGAATTAGTTCACAGGTGATCGTTCTGTTTTGGAAACTGTTCATTTTTACTCGTTCACCGTTCATCTGTGCTTGGTATATGGTTCTTATGAAAAACTGAAAACTAGTAGTGTAGGTGACTGAAGGATGGATGGCACCAAGAGGGTCCACTTGCCTCCCCCCTGGAGTACAGAGTTTTTATTCATTACAGAATTCTCACCCACTTGTAGAAGTAATTTCCGTGATCCTGCAGAACCTCTCGTTTAGCCAACTGTAGCGTTGTGTGGCTGATAGCAGGGATATAATATAGGGTGGCGCGCGGAAAACCGGCCCCGAGTACAGACTTCTCGCCAATTACGCACGATTTGTTACCGGTTACGAGCAGATACAACAAACAGGTAAACATGTAATAATTAGGCAGTGAAGAAATAACAGATAAGCTAATGCAAGCAACAACTGCGAAACAGTAGATGACGATTGTGTGGGGACAATGGGCAGTCCAGTACTCGGGGACGGTTTTTCGTGTGCCATCCTGTACCACTGAAATAATATTGAAGAAGTTATGATATTCTCTTTACAAAACATGACAGCAGACACTCGATTCTGGAGCTCGGGCTTCATTCGGTTGTAAGTCGGCCTGCCTTCCATAGCAATGAACATGCCGTTTTACCTTGGATCAAAGAAGGACGGAAAATAGCCGCTCATCTGTGCCGTACCGACTTCCTTCACTGCCTTCTTAGAAATATTATTGTGGAGTTGCGTATGAGACGTTTCACCGCTGTCGTGGAACCGAATTCCCCGTCACAGGTTTCTTAACGTAATCACCAATAGCTAAAGGTAGCGCTTCCTAGAGCAATGTTTTGTTTAAGAGAATGCCGTGTGCATTGCGCTATGTCTTAAATTTTTTTCTGCTTTATCACTTTCGAGAAAGATTAGTCAAAGGTTCTTTCTGGCTGGTTCATTTTTGTTTATAACCAATAGTATTCTCGTTTCTGACCGTTTCATACTTCAGATTTTTCTTTTTCAATGTCAGTTTGACATTACTAGTACTTGATGAAAATCATCATCATCATCATCATCATCTTTTAAGACTGATTATGCCTTTCAGCGTTCAGTGGAGCATAGCCCCCCTTATAAAATTCCTCCATGATCCCCTATTCAGTGCTATCATTGGTGCCTCTCCTGATGTTAAACCTATTACTTCAAAATCATTCTTAACCGAATCCAGGTACCTTCTCCTTGGTCTGCCCCGACTCCTCCTACCCTCTACTGCTGAACCCATGAGTCTCTTGGGTAACCTTGCTTCTCCCATGCGTGTAACATGACCCCACCATCTAAGCCTCTTCGCCCTGACTGCTACATCTATAGAGTTCATTCCCAGTTTTTCTTTGGTTTCCTCATTGTGGACACCCTCCTGCCATTGTTCCCATCCACTAGTACCTGCAATCATCCTAGCTACTTTCATATCCGTAACCTCAACCTTGTTGATAAGGTAACCTGGATCCACCCAGCTTTTCTCCCATACAACAAAGTTGGTCGAAAGATTGAACGGTGGACAGATAACTTAGTCTTGGTACTGACTTCCTTCTTGCAGAAGAGAGTAGATCGTAGCTGAGCGCTCACTGCATTAGCTTTGCCACACCTCGCTTCCAGTTCCTTCACTATGTTGCCATCCTGTGAGAATATGCATCCTAAGTACTTGAAACCGTCCACCTGTTCTAACTTTGTTCCTCCTATTTGGCACCCAATCCGTTTATATTTCTTTCCCACTGATATTACTTTCGTTTTGGAGATGCTTATCTTCATACCATAGTCCTTACATTTCTGATCTAGCTCTGAAATATTACTTTGCAAACTTTCAATCGAATCTGCCATCACAACTAAGTCATCCGCATACGCGAGACTGCTTATTTTGTGTTCACATATCTTAATCTCACCCTGCCAGTCTGTAGTTTTCAACATATGATCGATAAATAATATGAACAACAGTGGAGACAGGTTGCAGCCTTGTCTTACCCCTGAAACTACTCTGAACCATGAACTCAATTTACCGTCAACTCTAACTGCTGCTTCACTATCCATGTAAAGACCTTTAATTGCTTGCAAAAGTTTGCCTCCTACTCCACAATCTCGTAGAACAGACAATAACTTCCTCCTAGGAACCCTGTCATATGCCTTTTCTAGATCTATAAAGCATAGATACAATTCCCTGTTCCACTCATAACACTTCTCCATTATTTGCCGTAAGCTAAAGATCTGGTCCTGACAACCTCTAAGTGGCCTAAACCCACACTGATTTTCATCCAGTTGGTCCTCAACTAATACTCGCACTTTCCTTTCAACAGTACCTGAAAGATTTTACCCACAATGCTGGTTAAAGAGATACATCTGTAGTTGTTACAATCTTTTCTGTTTCCATGTTTAAAGATTGGTGTGATTACTGCTTTTGTCCAGTCTGATGGAACCTGTCCCGACTCCCAGGCCAATTCAATTATCCTGTGTAGCCATTTAAGACCTGACATTCCACTGTATTTGATGAGTTCCGACTTAATTTCATCCACCCCAGCTGCTTTATTGCACTGCAATCTATTGACCATTTTCTCCACTTCCTCAAATGTGATCCTATTTCCATCATCATTCCTATCCCATTCTACCTCGAAATCTGAAACATTACTGATCGTATTTTCACCTACATTGAGCAACTCTTCAAAATATTCCCTCCATCTGCCCAAGGCATCCACAGGATTCACCAGCAGTTTTCCTGACCTGTCCAAAATACTTGTAATTTCCTTCTTACCTCCCTTTCGAGGACTGCTAATTACACTCCAGAATGGTTTTCCAGCAGCTTGACCCATAGTCTCCAACCTGTTTCCAAAGTCTTCCTAAGATTTCTTCTTGGATGCTGCAATTATCTGTTTGGCTTTGTTTCTTTCTTCAACATAACTTTCTCTGTCTACCTGAGTTCTAGTATGTAGCCATTTTTGATATGCCTTCTTCTTCCTTTTACAGGCTGCCTTGACTGTGTCATTCCACCAAGCTGTTTGCTTCATCCTACTTTTACACACTACTGTTACAAGACATTCTTTCGCCACTTCTAGTACTGCGTCCCTGTACCTTGTCTATTCCTTTTCCAATGACTGTAATTGACTACATTCAACTAACTGGTTCCTTTCTGAGATCGCTGTTATGTACTTGTGCCTGATTTCTTTATCCTGAAGTTTCTCCACTCTTATCCTCCTACATATGGACCTGACCTCCTGCACTTTCGGCCTCACAATCCCAATTTCACTGCAGATTAAATAATGATCAGTGTCATCAAAGAATCCCCTCAATACACGTGTGTCCCTCACAGCCTTCCTGAATTCCTGATCTGTTATTATATAGTCAATGACAGATCTGGTTCCCCTACCTTCCCAAGTATACCGGTCAATGTGATTACTAAGCCCATACTGGCACAGAAATCCAAGAATTGTTTCCCGTTCCTGTTGGCCTTCATATCCTCTCCAAATTTACCCATAACCTTTTCGTACCCTTCTGTTCGATTTCCAATCCTGGCGTTAAAATCACCCATGAGCAGAACGCTGTCCTTGCCCTTTACTCTAACAACTACATCACTGAGTGCCTCATAAAAACTATCCATCTTATCTTGATCTGTCCCTTCACAATGCGAATATACTGACACAATCCTAATTTTCTTGCTAGACACTGTCAAATCTATCCACATCAGTCGTTCGTTTACATACCTTATTGCAACTACGATGGGTTCCATTTCTTTCCTGATGTAAAGCCCTACACCCCATTGTGCTATTCCTGCTTTGACTCCTGACAGGTAGACCTTGTATTCTCCCACTTCCTCTTCTTTCTCACCCCTTACCCGAATGTTACTAACAGCTAAAACGTCCAGCCCCGTCTTACTTGTAGCCTCTGCCAGCTCTACCTTCTTCCCAGAGTAGTCCCCATTGATATTAGTAGCTCCCCATCTCATTACCATTTGTTTGCCAAGTCGTGTCTTAGGAGTCCCTGGTTTGTCAGTCACCAGTCGTCGCTCCGGCAGCGCGCAGAGATGTCGTGGGCACGCCCGGAGTTCCGAGGATCGCTGAGCAGAGCTATGGGTGTGGCGGATCGCCGTTCGGCCGAGCCAGCTCGGTCGACGGCCCCATCCGGCCCCCCACATACGACGACTGGAGAAGTTGGTGTGGCAGACCGCCGTCCGGAGGAGCGTGCTCCCCCGGCGGCCCCGTCTGACCCGCCGCCTAGGATGACCCGGCCACCGTCCACGGACTACCACATGGACGAAGAATCTGGTGAAGATGACATTGTAGTGCACGGCGCACTACCGGCCGAAGAGAGGGCGCGGAGAATAAAGACCAGCGCGCAGCAACGCCCGGCGGGCGAGCGGCGCAAGCGGTCTTATACCACCGCAGCAACCGGCGCCAAGAAGACGCCCAAGAAGAGGAGGCAGCTTGCTGTCTCAACTAACGGGGGCAGACGGCGCGCCCTTCCAGACGACAGCGGTGCTGGATCGACATGGACGACCGTCACGTCGAGACGTGCGGCCAGACCACGGACGACGCCCTCACCACCACCCACATCGACCGCAAACCGCTTTGGGGCACTTGCGGTCGAAAATACGACTGAACAGCCTACTTCAGAGCAGTCGGCACCCACGGCCGCCGCCAAAGCAGGCTGTTCAAATGAAGATGATGAAGAAGAAGCCGTCCCCACCACCGGACGGCCACATCGGAGGCCGCCGCCCATAGTCTTCGAGGTGGCCGAAGACTACAAAGGTTTCCTGCACCTCGTGAGGCAGTGGACGACTGCCGATTTCACCTTGCGAGCTGCAGCAGGGAACCTAGTGCGGCTACAGGTCGCCAACACCGAGGACTACATCAAGGTGACGAGCGAGGCGTCAAACCAGGGCCTCCACTGGTTCACACACGCCGCCGTCCCCGAGCGACTACTGAAGATAGTCTTTAAGGGACTACCGATGGCAGCTCAACCGGAGCTGCTACGAGAGGAGCTGACAGACCTCGACTTCAGCGTGCGCAACGTGACGCGCGTGAAGTCGCACGTCAGCCACAAGGAGTCGCCGTCACTTCTGGTTATCGCCACCGATACACCAGAAAACAGGCGGCTCTACCAGGTGACGAGGGTGGCCAACACCAAGGTCACCGTCGAAAACTTGAAGCAGAAGAGGGGCCTGGTGCAATGCTTCCGCTGCCAGGGGATGGGGCACGTGGCTCGCCACTGCTCCTTCCCCGGGAAGTGCGTGAAGTGCGCCGGGGCCCATGCCAGCAGACTTTGTCCGCTGCCGAGGTCGCACACGCCCAAGTGTGCGAACTGCAGCGGCCCACACGTGGCGAGCTACCGCGGCTGCGAAGTCTTCAAAGCCGCAATAGCTCGCCAGAACGGGCAGCAGGCCACTGGGACTGCCGACCGCTCCCTCCGCCGTCCGCGCCCAGGCGCAAAACCGGCGAGGCGGCCGGCACACGCAAGAGGCTGGATGATTCCGAGTCGTGATGCCGTACCGAGCGGACCGCAGTGAGGAAGCGGAGGGTGTGGCGGATCGCCGTTCGGCAGAGCCTGCTCTGTCGGCGGCCCCATCCGGCCCCCCAACGGAAACAACCCAGCAGACGCCACCGGACGTCGAGATGGACTGCAGCATGGACCAGGGCGGTCGTTATGCGACCCCAGCTCCGGCTGAGGCAGCGAGTGGCGCGGCGGTCGGCCGCACGGCGGGGCTTGCCCCGACGGCTGTCACAAACCGCCGCCCACCTACGACCGATCGGTCCAGACGGACGGGCGTTGCCCAGAGAGGCAGGCGCGCACTTTCGGCGGATGGGGGCATGCCCCTGCACGCCTTTGCCCGCGCGCTTGATGTTGGTGGCCCGACGGCCGGAACCTCGGCCTCACGCGTGCCACAGCCGACGGCCTTGGCACCCGAGGCCACCACTTTGGCGGAGACAGCGCCTCATGGGGACCCAGCCCACACGCCAGAGGCGGAAAGGCAGCTCGCCTTCCTGATGGGCCTCATCCCAGGCGCTAAACCATCTCGGGATACCATGAAAGAGACGCAGCACTCGCGTAAGCGGCCAGCTGACGCTAGCGCGGAAACACACAGCAAGAGGTCCGCCACTAGCACGCCTAGTAGCGCGCCCACGCTCCGCACCCAGCGGAAGGCGTCGCGGAAGGGATCCAGGACCCTTCACCCGACCGTGGACGACGAGGGTTTCATGCAGCCCTCCCGCAAGCACACAGCCAGGGCTGTGGTGCTTGCGCAACAGTCGGCGGTGCACACCGGCAACCGGTTCGCTGGCCTCTCCAATGATGCCAGTGAGCCCATGGACAGCCAGCAGCAGCAACAGCAGAAGTCGCCCCCTCCACCTCCCATGGTCATCAAGTGGACCGGCGACTTCCGCGAATTTCGTGAAAAAGTAAAAGCTGTCGTTAAAGGGAACGTGACGTTCAGAGTCGCAGGGCGTGATCTGAACCGAGTCATCA
Organism: Schistocerca americana; assembly: GCF_021461395.2. Taxonomy (NCBI): domain Eukaryota; kingdom Metazoa; phylum Arthropoda; class Insecta; order Orthoptera; family Acrididae; genus Schistocerca; species Schistocerca americana. Next base: position 91,350,509 of record NC_060124.1, on the reverse strand, counting down.
CCAAGACGGCAGAAGATTACCGCGGGGTCATGGACCTCGCTGAGAGAGAAGGGCTACACAGCTTCACCTACTCCTCGGAGCCGGTGAAGACGCTCAAAGTCGTGTTCCGCAAGCTCCCGTTCAGTATGGACCCGGGATACTTGCGGGAGCTGCTTGAGGACCTGGGCTTCCCGATACGCGCCACGGCGCGTATGAAGTCACCCAGGGACTTCTCCGACATGCCGCTATTTATGGCGATTCTCGACGACACCGTCGAGAACCGCAAAATATTCCAGGTGACCCACGTGGCTGATGTCGGCGTCACCGTGGAGAAGCTGCGCAGAAGACGCGGCCCACCGCAGTGCTTCAATTGCCAGATCCTGGACCATGTGGCGAAGTACTGCAAGATGCCTCCCCGCTGCGTGAAATGCGCTGGGGAGCATCCCAGTCGGGAGTGCAAAATCCCGCGGATGGACGCGCCCACATGCTGCCATTGCGGCGAAAAGCATGTGGCGTGTTTCCGCGGCTGCACTGCCTTCCGGCGCGCTGCAAGAAGAGGACAGCCGGCGCGTTCCGCGCGGGTGCAAAACGGAAGGAGCTACGCATCCGCTGCCACCGCCAGATCAGCTGAGCAGCGTCCTGCCGCCCCCACTGACGTCCAGGGGCGTGGCAGTCAACCGGAGCCTTTTTTTTTTTTTTTTTTTTTTTTTTTCGGAGCCTGCGCAGGCGGCGGTCGCCGTGCGCGGGCGCGGACCGCCGAGAGAGCGCCAGCCTGAGCTCGCTCGCTCGCTTCTACCTTACGGGTCTGCCCTGACCCGTGCAGGAGCAGGCTAAGCAGTCTTCTGCTATTCCTGCGTAAACCTTACGTATTGGAACTGCGGCCTCTCTTCATGGATTGGCCTCTAGTTTTTCCTGGATGCGGATGTCCTGTCTCTGTTGTGGGAGTTTTCACTCCCGCAGCAGGTCAGGCCAACGGGTTGTTGGCCTGTGGTGTATAGGGTGGCCCAGATCCCTGATGAGCCGGTTTTCGGACCGTTCGGTCCGCTCGTAGAACGTCCGCGCCGATTGCTTGAAGCGGTCGCGGAGGAGGGGGATTCCAGTCTGCTCGTGTAGCCGAGCGGTCGAATATAATCTCGGCAGGCGTAGAGCGAGCTTGAGCGCCCTGCTCTGCACCCTCTGCAGCTTGTTGATGTGTGTTTCGGCCGCGTTGCCCCACACCACAGCTGCGTATTCCAGCACTGGACGTACCAGCGCCAGGTACAGCGTGATGCCGTGGTGAGGTGGCAGCGCAGACGAGGGGTTGAGCAGAGGGTACAGGACGCGTAGGCGCCCTATCGCTCTGCCCCTGACGTCCTCGATGTGCGGCTTCCACGTCAGCTTATGGTCCAGTGTGATCCCCAGGTAGCGGCCAGTCTTGCTCCATGGGACGGGGCTGCCCATGATGGTGACTGGCGGAAGATCAGGCGGCAGTGGTCTTCTCGTGAAGACCACCGCCTGGCTCTTCGCCGCGTTTTGCTTGAGGCGCCACTTGGTTGACCAGGCGCCAAGGGCCTCGCAACCTCTTTGGAGAAGACGGCGCATCTCGACCGCCTTCATGCTCCGCACGAACAGCGCAGTGTCGTCGGCATATAGTGCCAACTTCACCGGCGTCACGCGCGGAGCGTCGGCGGTGTATAGGGAGTACAATAGGGGCCCAAGGACGGACCCCTGCGGCACTCCAGCACGGATGTGTCGATGGGTGGATGTCCCATCGTCCAGTCTGACGTGGAAGGACCGCTCGGCTAGGTATGAGCGGAGGAGGACCCCGTGCGACGTCGGGACCCCGTGTACAAAAAGTTTGTACACGAGGCCGTCGTGCCACACGGAGTCGAATGCCCTGGATACGTCCAGGAACACCGCCCCAAGGTATTCCCGAGTCTCCAGGGCGCGCATCGCTTCTTCTACCAGCCGCATCAGCTGGTGGACGGTGGAATGGCCCCTCCTAAAGCCGAACTGCTCATCGGGTATGATGCCTTCCGCTGACACGTGGCGGAGCAGTCGTCTGGCGTACAGGCGCTCGAACACCTTCGAGAGCGCCGGCAGCAGGCTGATGGGCCTGTAGTTGGCGGCGTCCCGCGGGTCCTTGTTCGCCTTGGGGATTGCCACTACCTCTGCATGTTTCCATACAGTGGGGTAGACCCCAGAGCGAAGGACCTCATTGAAGATGCCCGCCAGGAATGGGTATGCGCCCGCCGGCAGGCTCCTCAGCAGATGGTTGGTGACGCCGTCAGCACCGCCAGCCTTCTTGGTGTTGAGCGCTGTAATCTGCGCGGCCACCTCCTCGTCGGAGATGGGGTCGATCTCGTCTGCGTCATCCCTGGCTTCCAGGAACACAGGGAGCTGCTCTTCCACCCGGTGGAGGTGTTCTTCGTCTACATTGTCATCCACCGGGGTGAATGACAACTCGAAGTGGTCCGCCAGGGCGCCTGCTTTGCCGTCCGGGCTGCAGACGACGTCTTGTCCGACGAGCAGAGGCGGCACGCGCTGCCTTCTGCGTAGAAAGGACTTCACAGTCCGCCACGCGCTGCCGTCCTCAGGGTTGAGGGAGGCGACGAGGTCCGCCCAGACGTTGTTCCTGTGCGCCTCAGCCGCCGCTTTGATTTCTCTCCGCATGCGGTTGAGGCGCCGTTTCGTCGCGGGTTGGCGGGTGAGCTGCCACTCCCGGAAGAGGCGGTTCTTCTCCCGTATTGCGTCCCGAATGGGAGGCGGTAGGTTACGGGAGAAGTCCCTGGTACCCTGTGGAGGGGGAGGGGAGGCCGCGTCGGCTGCTTGCAGCAACTGGCGGGTGAGGAACTGGAGGGCGGCATCCGCACCCACTGCCGCGGGGTCAGGTGAGTCCGCCAGTGATGCCAGGACATTGTCCTGGAATCGGTCGCAGTCCAGGCGCCGGTACGTCCGCCGACGTGGCGGGAGCGTGGCTCCAGCGATGTCGATTTGGTAGACCACCGGTAGGTGGTCGGACGACATCGCACACCGCGTGGTGGCGGTCGTGTGGTGCCCGATTCCTTTGATGACGGCCACGTCGAGCACGTCTGACTGCCCCCTGGCCCGGAAGATGGTGTGTTCCCGTGGGCCCAGGACCAGGGCGCCATTCCTCTGGGCAGCGCGAAGAAGCCGGCGGCCACTGATGTTCGTGAGGCGGGAGTTCCATTCCGGGTGCTTCGCGTTGAAGTCACCCGCAATGAATGCCCTTCCCCCAAACGTCAGCAGCTCGTCTATGTCCGCCTCCTGGAGGTGTCCACGCGGCGGCCTGTATGCGGCCACGAAGGTTATCTGCCCCGCAGCTGTGGTGACGTTCACCCCGGTGGCTTCCAGGGTGGCCATGGCTGGGAGCTGCACCTGGTGGTGCCGGAGTGAGGCGCGGACGTAGATGACGGTACCCCCGCCTGCCGTCGGCCTGTCGTTCCGGTAGCAAACATAGTTTGCCACCTTCACGCGTACTCCCGGCTTGAGGTGAGTTTCGCAGATCAGACACAGGTCGATGGCCTCGTCCTGCATGAACTGACGAAACTCACCTTGTTGTGGGAACAGGCTGTTGGCGTTGAAGCCACAGATGGTCAGGCCATGGATAAGGGCATTATCCATGGCGTGGCTTCGCGGCGACGGTAGCGGCCTGGAGGGCCCCCGTTACGGCGGTGACGGGCACCGGCAGTTGCTGTAGCAAGGCAGAGAGGGAGCTCAGCATTGCTCCCAGGTCTGCTGCTTCCGGTCCTGGTGTTGCGGCTGCAGGTGCCGCAGTTGCGGCTTGCAGCGTGGCTGTGGTGGGGGGACGGATCTGGCGTCCACCCTGGTGTTGGTCGTCCTGGGTGCCGGCTGCCTGGTTAGGCGACGTGGTGGCCGGGAATTTCGCCTGCCGCCCCCTGGGGGCGTCCAAAGACTCCCCCTTGGTGGCAGAGGCGAAACTGGTGCCTGGTTGCACCTTTCGTGCGGGTGCCGCACGTCTTTGCTGGCGTGGGCGGCGCTTGAAGGCGGCGCAGCCTCTGTAGCTCGCCACATGTGGCTCGCTGCAGTTACAGCACTTGGGCGCCTCCTCCCTCTTCTTCGTGCAGTCCCGACTCTGGTGGGAGTCGGCGCACTTGACGCAGCGGGCCGGCATCGTGCAGTAGCGCGCCACGTGGTCAAGGCCTTGGCAGGAGAAGCACTGGGCGCGCCTCCCCTTGGCCTTGAGCGGCTCCACTTCCACACCGATCCTGGCCACCATCTGCAACTGGAAAATCTTGCGGTTTTCGAAGTTGTCCGGAAGGACAACTAAGAACAGCGGCATGGGTCTCCTCGTCCTGGGAGACTTCATGAGAGTGACCGAGCTGGCCATGTAGCCCAGTGCAGCTAGTTCCCTCTTGAGATGCTCGGTTTCCATTTTTAGCGGAAGGCGGCGGAAAACCACCTTCAGCTGCTTCACTGGCTCAGCATTGTGGGTGAAGCAGTGAAGCTTCTCCACCTCTATGAGCCGCATGGCAGCTCGGTATTCCTCCATCGTGCTGACCCAGACTCTGTACAGGTCCCGACCAGCACATTTGATCTTGGCGGAGGACGCCACCGCCTGGAACTTCTCGAGGAAGGACTGGTACGTGTCCGTCCACGATACAGTGATCGGTGCGGAGCGGGTGCCCGCCTCTTGGGTGCCTCAGCAGCATCCATGGCCTCCTGTTCGTCGGGTACGTCGACGAATGCGTTCGCCGTCGGCAGCGGCTGCACAGTCTCGAGCCGCTTGGCCCGAGCGGTGTGCCGCCGCTTCGGGACAACGAAGCCGTCGTCAGTTCCCTTTTCTGCCTCGGAGGGGGCAGGAGCCTCCGGCATCTTCTTCCTCTGACTCCGCCTGAAATCAGAATCAGAGATTGCGGAGGACTCGTCCTCCTCCGACGCTGCAGGCCTCTTTCTAGAGGGCTGCGATGTGTCCATGTCTGTCCCCCCAATCAGGTCGCCCAGGTTGGCCTCTGGGATCATGCTGTCACGTGGCAGGACGGTGACGTCTTCTGTCGTCACGCCTGGCGGTACAGCAATCGGTGTTTCTGTGGTCTCTTCACTGGAAGAGACCGGAGTGGCAGCCAGCAGGGCTCCAGTTTCTTCTGTAACTGGGCCTGGTGGTGCAACACTCATCGGGGCCGCCGCTGGCAGAACAATGCCGTCATCATTCGACACGCCTGGCAGGGCTCCCGACGGTACTCTCGCCTCTTCGTATACCACGCAACCGAGTGACCTCAGATGCTGTTGGAACAAGCGGAGTGCTCGTTCGTCAGCAGCGAATTCAGGGTAAACATTGCCATATGATAAACGGTGTACAACGAGGTACACTTGCTCTGGCGTGAGCGGGCTAATGCTCCTTGGGTGTGCCGTTGCGTGATCCGTTGTCCGTAGCTGCGTCGTCGTAGATGGGGGGCCGGACGGGGCCGCCGACGGGGCTGGCTCGGTCGCCCGGGCCAGTCCCGCCGGGCAGCGGTCCGCCGCACCCTGAGCCTGAGTAGCGCGGTCCTGCTCGCACGGCATGCTAACTCGGAATGCGTCTCGCCAGCCTGAGCCTCCGCCAGCGGCGGTAGCCGTGCGCGGGCGCGGACCGCCGAGAGAGCACCAGCCAGAGCCTGCGCCAGCGGCGGTAGCCGTACGCGGGCGCGGACCGCCGAGAGAGCACCCAGCGCCAGCCAGGGTCGGCCGCCGGCGCGGACGGCGGAGGGAGCGCCTTGGCCACGAGCCAGCAGCCGTTCGAGCGCAGGAGCCAGCATCCTCTCCCAGCACTGACTTTACATCCGCAGCGAGCGTCGCGGACGAAGTCAGGGCCCTGAGAGAGGATTTCAAGCTGCTCCTGCAACAACTCCCGCAGATGATTGCATCTGCAGTGCAGTCGGCCGCCCAGGCCACCACCACACCAGCTGTTCCCACACCCAAACATGGATAGACACATCCAAGGTCTAACCGTTTGCGTGTGGAACGCAAACAGCATTCGCTCCCAAGCGGGAGAATTCCGCCAGTTTCTGCGAGACGAACATGTGGACGTCTGTCTCGTCACAGAAACTTGGCTGAAGCCGGGCGTGGACGTGCGGGCGGCAAACTTCCGCTGCTACCGCACCGACCGGGTCACCCACGGCGGCGGAACGGCGGTGTACGTGAAGACGTCGTTGCGCCACCACCAGGTGCAGCTCCCGGTGACGCCAACCCTGGAGACGACCGGCGTCGTGGTCAACACCTCCGTGGGCCACGTAACATTCGTGGCGGCCTACCGGAAGCCGTCAGGACACCTCAACTCCGGGGACATTGAGACGCTGCTGTCGATGCGCGGGAACCTGTTCATCGGCGGCGATCTCAATGCAAAACACCCGGAGTGGAACTCCAGGGTCACCACCATCAGCGGCAGACGGCTCCTCCGGGTCGTTAACGACCATGACGCCGTGGTGCTGGGTCCCTTCGACCCGACGCACTACCCGGCGCGCGGCCGTCCCGACGTGCTCGACATCGCGATTGTGAAAGGGGCAGCACACAACGCGATCGCGAGCACTCGCTGTGCCCTGTCCTCCGATCACCTGCCAGTGATCTTCGACCTGGACACAGACGGTACGGCGCCTCCTGAGAACCGCTGCGCCCGCCTCAACACCGACTGGGCGCACTTCCAGCAGCACCTGGCGGAGACGGTCGCAGCCACACCTGATCCTGACGAGGAGGGGGTGGATGCAGCACTAGCAGCATTCACCCACTACACACTTGCGGTGGCAGATGCAGCAGCGCCGCGAGGACCGCGGAAGCCGAGGGACAACTCCAAACAGCTTCCGCCGGACATCCTGGCGTTGATCAGTCAGAAGAACCGGGTTTTCCGTGAGTGGCAGATCACGAGAAACCCCGCCACCAAGCGGCTGCTAAACCGCTTGCGCCGGGAGATCTCGGCAGCCGTCGGCCACCACCGTAATCGGGACTGGGCTGGCAGAATAGCCACGCTCAGGATCGATGACGGAAGCGCCTGGGCCATGACCAGGAGCTTCCTGCGCAAGGGGCAGCATCCCGCCGCTTCAAGTTGGCCGTGACGTCGTCGCAGAGCCGGACATGAAGGCCAGCGTGCTCGCGGACACCTTCGCCGAGAACTTCTCCACCGTGGACGATGTTGTCGACGAAGACACCATCCAGGAGGTGCAAGAGCGTCTTCCGCTGTACCTGACCCATCAGGAGGCGGACGACGTCATCGAGCCAACCACTGCAGAGGAAGTTCAACACCACCTCGACTTCTTACAGCCCAGGAAGGCGGGGGGGTGCGACAAGATCGACAACGCACTGCTGAAGAAGCTGCCACCGGAAGCAGTGCGTATTGTCACATCGATCTTTAACGCCATCCTCCGCACAGGCGCCTACCCCGATGCGTGGAAACACGCTGAGGTGGTCGCCATTCCGAAGGCTGGCAAGGACCTCAGGCTGGCGCAGAACTATCGCCCAATAAGCCTGCTGCCCTCCCTCTCGAAGACCTTCGAGAGGATACTCGCCAAACGGCTACAGCGCCACGTCAGTGAAGAAGGCCTGCTTCCTGACGAGCAGTTTGGCTTTCGCAGTGGGCACTCGACGCAGCACCAACTACTGCGACTGGTGGAGCAGGCGATGGGGGCCCTGGAGCGACGCGAGTACCTTGGGGCGGTACTACTCGACGTCTCCAAGGCCTTTGATAGCGTGTGGCACGACGGCCTCCTGTATAAGCTGCTGGTACAGGGGGTACCCGTGTCGTACGTCCGCCTTCTCCAGTCATATCTGCGAGGGCGCACGTTCCATGTGCGTGCCGACGGCGGCATGTCGACGGCGCGCCACATACGTGCCGGAGTGCCGCACGGGTCCGTCCTTGGCCCCCTGCTGTACTCCCTCTTCACCGCTGACGTCCCGAAGACGACGCCGAGGGTTCATCTGGCGCTCTACGCCGATGACACCGCGCTGTACACGCGCAGCATGAGCGCGCAGTTGATGCGCCGCCGCCTGCAGCTCGCCTGCAATGAGATTGGAGCCTGCGCCACCAAATGGCGGCTCAAGTTCAACGCAGGGAAGAGCCAGGCGGTGGTGTTTACTCGCCGCCGCATTCCCGTCGCGCTGCCGCCAGTGCGGATCATGGGAGGCCCCATCCCGTGGTCGCGTACTGGAAAGTACCTCGGCGTCACTCTGGATCGACGCCTGACCTGGGGTCCACACATCAGGGAGCTGAGGGGCCGGGCGCTTGGACGGATGCGCTCGCTCTACCCCCTCCTCAACCCCACGACGACACTGCCCACCCACTGCGGCCTCACGCTCTACCTAGCACTAATCAGGCCAGTGCTGGAGTACGCGGCCGTGGTGTGGGGAAATGCCGCCGACACTCACGTCCAGACGCTGCAACGGGTGCAGAACAAAGCCCTTCGGCTGGCGCTCCACCTGCCAAGGGACTACGACACCCGTATGCTGCACGACATCGCGGGAGTTCCGATGCTGAAGCGCCGCTTTCGCGCGCTCGCACGGAACTTCTACGAGTCGGCGAGGAGGTCCAGGAACCCGCTGGTCAGTGGACTGGGAAACCAACTCCACTGGCGCCCAGCGACCAGATGGCCAGACCGGTTGCTGGAATAACCCCAGCACCCAGTGAGGACGACCAACAGATGTGAACTCGAGAGGACATACCATAAAGAGAGGACCACATCCATCCAGTGAATCCAACATGCAGGAACAGCAGTTGACCTGCTTAACCTGCTTCAAATCGTGCAGGGAATTGCACGTGAGGCACACGGTACCGCACACGCAAGACAGACGCCGGCAGCCAATGCAGCCAACTCCGGCCCCGCAGAAGGGGGCAACAGCAGCTGGCGCCATCGCGTCAGAAAACGTGCGCGCGAGCGCACACCAGACGACCAGCGCGCCTTCCAAGTCCAAGGGAAGGCGCGCAAAGAAGACCACGCAACGACGGGGGGCGAAAGGCGTGGTAACGCGCCTGCCGCCCCACGTCACTCAGCAGCAGCCAGCCAAGGCGCCACAACATCAGCGCTGGAAGGAGGGCTGGCCGCAGCAATTTCAGCACTCTCTGCGGCAATCGACAAGGTAACACACCTTGCCGACACGCTGCGGAGAGTGGCTGAAACAGTGATGACCGCCTCATCGGTGGCTGTTCAACAGCCGTCGAAATAAGACGCTCCCAACGCCGTCCGCGCCAGGAGGACTGAAGACGGCTTGTCCACGGACAAGCACCGTTGTCCGCACTTGCGGGCAACCCAGAAGCCAATATATAACCTGAAAAGGGCCAACGAGAAGACACGAAAGAAAAGAGAAGCATTACCAACATATCGTCAAAGAGATGAATGGAGGCAGTGCAGGGACATCCTGCAGGGACTCCAAGAAACCGGGGTGAAGAGCGCACACCCTGAAGAAGATGGTCTAGCGGCTGGTTTGTCAGTTAGAGGTGGGACTCCGTCACCTCCAAAGGTCCGAGGCATTTTGCTCTGATTATTGCCAGCATCATATTTAAAGTACCAGGGAAGCAGGTTGCTAGCCTTACTTGCCCCGAGTCCCATTGGGTTTTACCCCTAACGGCTGAGGGACTAACCGGTGGATTTGGTAGTCTTTGCCATATGAGCACAAAGGTGACCACGACTCAGAATATGTCCGAGATGCCCAGCCTTATTCCAAAGTAACTGGTATCCCGACTGTCGGGACCACTTACTTGGCCACGCATACGTTGCCCGTGGTTCATGAACTAGGACATGACAACAGGAACACACACCATGAACCACTTGATAAAAATATGTTTTCTAAATATTTTACTGTTTTATTTCCTAACTTACTGTTCATTTTTTTGAATACATGTTAAATGCTATCGTAAAATGATATAATGCTAGATCGTCAACTTGAGAAATGTGTCACTTCCAGAATCATATTAATAACACAGAAAGGTTTACTTCAAAGAAGATAATCGTGAATCATGTCTGTCTTATAAGTATCAAAGTAGTCTACCCATAATAAATACGAATATTGAGTCGATATCCATCATTTCGCGGAGAGTGCTGGTGGCATGACACATCTCAAAAGTGATCACTTAATTTATATAAAAAAAGGCTATTTTAGAGCCATGCCCCCTCCTGGGAAAAATTTCTGCGGACACTCACGACTAGTAGTATTGTACCCTACAAACACTACGTTTTACAGTGTTGGATAAAAATTATAGAAACAGTTTTTTAAAATTACAATTCATAAACCTTTCTTTCATGACACAGACTCATTTCCAACAAAAGAGTATTACAGGTAATACAAAAATTGTAGTATTTGAATAAATAATACACATTTTATAAACTCAAGTGGGATCAGACATTTTCGAAACACGTGCTATTAAAAAAAATTGGTGACTTGAGCGTATGTAAAGGAGATTAGAATGAACTTAAAGCATCAGACAGCCCTGTAATTCCTACAAAGGATTACCAACCGAACTTAAAATGTGAAAATGGTACAAGTAACGTCGCTTGGCCAACAACATACGACGTATTAACAAGCCGCTCTTCGGCAGCCTTTACTATTACGGGGGGCAACCCTTCCTGATTTTTAAACGGAGACATGAAGTTTAAAAGCGTCCAGGTTAAAACCTCCGTTTTGGGCAACGACACACTTTGCTCAACGCTCACCTCTTTAGTTACTTCATAAAAGATTTGAAGTAACGTAATTGAATGTTCTATGATATCCCACTCCTCTGACGTCAGTTTATGCTCATCGTTTCCGAGAACAGCTAAAGTGGAAATTATGGGCAATCTGTTTCCAAAACCACGTACTAGCATGTCGAAAAGCGAGTTCCATCGCCTGGGGACTTCTTGTTTTAGTTTTAGTATCGGCTGATTCATTTGCACTTGCGTTTCCTTTAGATTATTCATTGCAAGTGAACTTTTTTTTGAAAAATTGAACGAGGCATTTAATTTTTTCGACCACACTCTCAATTGGTTTTATACCCGATTTGACAATTAAATTTATAATGTGGGCGTAACAGGGGATGTGAGCCCATTTACCAATTTTGACCGCAGCAACCATGTTAGCTGCATTGTCGGTTACAACTATCACTATTTTGTTGCTTATTCCCCAGCTGGTCGCTTCTCTTTGTAGAAAATTACCTATGTTTTCTGCGGTGTGTCGAGCCGAAAATTCGAGGCAACTCAATACATTCGAATGAAGTCTCGTGTTATCACCCATATAGTGTGCAGTAATCGCAATAAAACTTTGATTGTTCGATGATGTCGAGCCGTCAGTTGTCAGAGCGACTGCTGTCATCGAACTCAGTTTTCCTCGTAAATTATCGCGCAGTTGACTGAATAGTTGTGGTCGCAAGCTGGTCGAAAGGGTTTTCCTACTTGGAAGCTGGTAATTAGGGCAGTGAAGGGAAACAAACTTCCTAAATTCTTTGTCTTCCACAGTGCTGAATGGATGGTATTCCTTGCAAATCATTGTAAGCAACTGTAAGTCGATTTCTTTGCTTTTAGAAATTGTGAGGGGCTTAATAATACTGACAAAATTTGTCAAAAATGACTGACCTCTTCGTACTGAAACAGGTTCAGAGGTGGCAGATGCAGACATCATGATGACCAGATTGTTCGACGATAGCGAATCACCATCGCTGACAGATTCGCTCACAAAGGCTGAGGCTGGGGTGCATCGCTGGCGAGACGCAGTTGACGTCGCTGCACTTGTTTCTGCAAATGTTGACAATGGAGACCTAGATCGACAATCCGTCCTCTCCGGTGGCACTGTGGGGTGTTTCTTTATAAGATGCCTTTTTAAATTAGCCATGGAGCCTGTAGAAATACTGATGATGGCTTCGCAACATTTGCATTCTCCTCTATCCACATCTATTTTCTTGTAGTGATACCACAATACAGACGTTGAAACTCTCGGCTTCTGTAATATTATTGCCGCGCGGGATTAGCCGAGCGGTCTCGGGCGCTGCAGTCATAGACTGTACGGCTCGTCCCGGCGGAGGTTCGAGTCCCTCCCTCGGGCATGAGTGTGTGTGTTTGTCCTTAGGATACTTTAGGTTAAATAGTGTGTAAGCTTAGCGACTGGTGACCTTAGCAGTTAAGAACCATAAGATTTCACACACATTTGAAAATTTTTGTAATATTATTATAATTTCATTACTATGTCGCCTTAAAAAGTTACCTTGAAAAGTTGTAAGAGAATCTCGGTACGCATTGTACAAAGCATTACACATAAATATTGATACGTAAAATTACACATGATTAAAATAGTTGGAAACTTAATAACAGGGAATGATGTTGATAAAGTCAATGATAAAAGATTCCAAGTATAATTGTGGTTGCTCTTACGACAATTTTAAAAGTTATGTTTTCTTTTCTTGGGCTACAACCCCTCCCTCTCCTTTCGCCAACTGGGCTCCATTCCATGTAGAAACGAGCTGTGAAATTTGAGCTCAATGACATAAGGCCCCTTGATCATAAAAATTTGAAAACCTTTAAAAAATATTAATTCCGCCCAAGTATTACTTCTGCACCACTGCATGATAAATTCATTAATTGCCTAATGTAGACAGCTTGCTTACTTAGACTTTCTTAGCTGAATGCGCTTTTCGCATCGCAATATTCGTGTGACGGGCCAGTGACTACAAGCAGACAAAGATGTTACTCGGTGGCCACATGGTCAGGTAAAGACAGATAGACCGGCAGGCTCAGCGCGAACGGAAATACGGATTTATGGAACTAGAAAACCTGTTTACGACCCAGCACGGCCACCCCAGAACACAGTCGCCTTTCCTTTTCGAGGGAAGATTTAGCAAGTGCAACGTCTTTGTTTTCTGTTCGTTTAAGTAAAATAACTCTCATTCGCAAGGGAATTACTCGCATTAAATAACTGGCCAGTAATGAGTCGTCTATTAAACCTACATTAATATTTTTCTTTTGCAATTTGCTGGTGTCTACATCAGATTGTCTGCGCATCAAACTGCCACACTAACTGTGCGGGAACTGAAGATTTATGTATAAAAATCATAACTTCCGACACAGGAGCTGAGAAACGGAATACTACAATCAGAAGCTTTGTATCAGCGCTGGCCGGGGTGGCCGAGCGGTTCTAGGCACTACAGACTGGAACCGCGCGACCGCTACGGTCGCAGGTTCGAATCCTGCCTCGGGCATGGCTGTGTGTGATGTCCTTAGGTTAGTTGTGTTTAAGTAGTTCTACGTTCTAGGGGACTGATGACCTCGGAAGTTAAGTCCCATAGTGGTCAGAGCCATTTGAACCATTTTGTATCAGCAACAGCGGCAACTACGCAAGGGTGCTGGAATATCGTCTTAACTTTATACGTGAAAAGAAAGAAGATGGGGGGAAGGGTTCGTGAATGGAATCAGTCATCAGTTATTTGAGAAAAACTTCTGAGCGAGCAAGGGCAGTCAGGCAGTCATTTAACAGACGAGAGTGAAACGATTATGAAGTTTTACAATTACGTTTTACTGTACTTAATATAAACTTTACACAAATGTGTATGAAAATAAAATAAATGCGAAATCTATTACTAGTTCAATTCTGATAGTTAGGTTTAACGTAATATGGAGAACGTTTCAAAGTCACTTATCTACGTTTTTCTTTAATAAGTGGAAAATCATGGCCTCTAGCGAAAACGTATCCCGATATAATATTTAACTACATCACATTTTTTACAAAAAAGGTCCAATTCATTTTTTCTAGCATTAATAGTTTGCGTGTAGAGATCAGGAGAGAACATGAAAATCTCACGCGACGCGCATGGGCTATAGCTCATGTAGTCTTGTAAACCTGTTGGTGACTGTTTCCCAACTTAACAGACCACAAGTCTCTTGTATAAAATTCTTCGGCTTGACGTCCTCTACACAGCTATGCTACGTTGTAAACAATAATCGTTTACACCCTATATATACTTCACGTTGTTTCTGAGTTCCTAGGCGAAGTAGAGAGTTTATGGAAGAATAGATAGTTTTAAAATAAAACGTGGTTTTCTGATCATACTTTCCACACATGGTTAGTAAAAATTAAGTTTTTATGTTGCATTATTAAAGTTAATGCAGCAATAATAATAATTGAATTCGCAGTAATAAAGTTTGTGGTTTGAAAGATCCTTCTGAACAAATTTTCTTGAGATAATAAGTAAATACGATTTCATGGCAATCTATGTCTTTTCAAATGGAGAGGCACCCTTTTCCTACTGAGCCAAAATGACCCACAACCCACTTTTTTTTCCAAAGAAAACAAACTAGTAGGTGATGCAAATTGGAAACAACCAAACTTAAAAGTAATTAGAGCCTTCCTAAATGTAATATTTTGTACATGAAAGATACACGAAAATCGTTTATATGAATTTTCTTACACTACAAATTAAGCAAATTATTGAAATTAAGTTGCTAAATCAAATCGATGAAACCAAAAAATGTATGAGTAACAAAACAACTTGCCCTGTTATAAGTATGTCTTCCGCTCTTCATCGATATAATGAAGTCAGCTGATATGCCCTTTTGTTACCTGAAAAGACGTACTGATAACATACAACGTAATTTTTATGTAATTTACGTAACTATAAAATACTTTTTAATTACCGGTCGTGGACGCTGAATAGCCAGAACCAAGTGCAAGAACAGTTTGTAACACACGTAAAATGGGCGGGCGCAGTGAACGAAACGAACAACTGGATTCTGAACTAACAAGGAGCAGTCGGCAGTGGAACTGCGACCGGTGGTCATGCGATGAACAACGAGTTCGGCCGAGGGAGATCGAGACTGAGGCGAGCACGGGACCGAGGCTGGAACGAGAACTGCCGAAGTGACCGCCGCGACCGAAGTGAACTATGAACCGATCGTTCCTCGTTCCCGGGAACTATAAGTAGACCGCCGCGACCGAAGAGAACTATGAAACGATCGTTCCTCGTTTCCGGGAACAATAAGTAGACCGCCGCGACCTAAGTGAACTGAGAACCGATCGTTCCTCGTTCCCGGGCACTATAAGTAGACTGCCGCGACCGAAGTGCACTATGAAAGACAGTTCCTTGGAATTCGTTCCTCGGTCCTTTCGTTCATCTTGGTGAACCGTTCCTTTGGACCCGTTCGCTCGCGAACTACCCATCTCTAATGCAGAGTGGTGAAAACTACCGGCGTTCAAATACCAATCAGTGAGTGTTCATTTACAGATGAAGTAGTGAAGAAATTAATACCTTGTGCCGCCAGACCTCCCAGGCCTTATGGACTGCAGAAGATACATAAGGAGCAAGTTCCTCTTAAGCCTATTGTTAGTGCAATCAGCTCGTCCACCTACAGACTGGCAAAACATCTTGTATGACTATCAGCGCCAAAACTGGGTCATTGTGAACACCATGTTGTAAATTCACAGACATTTGTCGAAACACTAAAGAAAATGAAAATAGGTCAAAACTACATAATTGTTAATCTGGACTTGGCGTCACTTTTTACGAGGGTGCCAGTACAAGACATGCTGGATTTTTTGGCCCAACAGTTTCCAACTGGAATTGTCAAGTTGTTCCATCATGCTCTAATGGCAATGTACTTCTTGTACTCTTACAAATATTATGATGGGTGGCACAGCAATGGGCTCTCCACTGTCCCCCGCAGTTGTGAATTTCTTCAAGGATCACTTTGAGGAGTGGGCTCTGAACTCTGCGGTGTTGCCTCAGTCTTACTACCTTAGGTACATTTATGACTTCTTCCTAATATGGCTCTATGTTAAAAATACCCTGCAGCAGTTTGTGGATTACATGAACGGTGTCCAGCGAAACATTAAATTTACCGTTGAGATGGAGAAGGATGGCAAGCTACCATTCTTAGATGAGCGGAAGACAGGAGGCTGTATCAGTCATTTAGTGTACAAGAAACTGACACACATTGGTCAATATTTGAACACTGATAGTTTTCACCACCCTGTACACAAGAAAGTGGTCCTGAACACTTTAATACACGGAAAAGTTATTTCTGATGACGACCACCTACAGTCAGAATTCCAGCACTTGTGGCATGTGTTCAGCGAGAGTGACCACAGCAAAAGAGGCATTGTAAATGCTTTCACTTGTCGCCATAGAAGGATTGGCAGAAGTAGCCAAGCCGGTGTCTTTCCTGCCATACTGCGGGGCAACAAGCAGCAAGTTAGAATGTGGACTGCAGAGACATGGATTGAGACCAGAGTTCTGGCTCACCCCCAAGATATGAGATATGTTGCGCCCTGTCAAAGACAACATTGCTCTTTGTGTGCTCAGTGTGTATGGTGTCGCTTGCGAGTGTGGCAGCATCTTTATAGGCCAGACTACTCGCACTGTTGCAGAGCATTGTACTACATCTACATCTACATGGTTACTCTACTGTTCACACTTAAGTGCCTGGCAGAGGGTTCATCGAACCATTTTCATACTACTTCTCTACTACTCCACTCTCGAAAGGCGCGTGGGAAAAAGGAACACCTAAATCTTTCCGTTTGAGCCTTGATATCTCCTATTTTATTGTTTTGTGTTGCAGTCCTGAGACTTGTTTGATGCAGCTCTCCATGCTACTCTCTCCTGTGCAAGCTGCTTCATCTCCCAGTACGTACTGCAGCCTACATCCTTCTGAATCTGCTTAGTGTACTCATCTCTAGGTCTCCCTCTACAATTTTTACCCTCCACGCTGCCCTCCAATACTAAATTGGTGACCCCTTGATGTCTCAGAACATGTCCTACCAACCGATCTCTTGTTCTAGTCAAAAACTCCTTTTCTCCCCAATTCTATTCAATACCTCCTCATTAGTTATGTGATGTACCCATCTGATCTTCAGCATTCTTCTGTAGCACCATATTTCGAAAGCTTCTACTCTCTTCTTGTCCAAACTATTTATCGTCCTTGTTTCACTTCCATACATGGCCAAACTCCATACAAATACTTTCAGAAACGACTTACTGACACTTAAATCTATACTCAATGTCAACAAATTTCTCTTCTTCAGAAACGCTTTTCTTGCCATTGCCAATCTACATTTTATATCTTCTCTACTTCGATCATCATCAGTTATTTTGCTCCCCAAATAGCAAAACTCCTTCACTACTTTAAGTGTCTCATTTCCTTATCTAATTCCCTCAGTATCACCCGATTTAATTTGACTACATTCCATTATCCTCGTTTTGCTTTTGTTGATGTTCATCTTATACCCTCCTTTCAAGACACTGTCCATTCCTTTCAACTGCTTTTCCAAGTCCTTTGCTCTGTCTGACAGAATTACAATGTCATCGGCGAAGCTCAAAGGTTTTGTTTCCTTTACTGCTTGCTCAATATACAGATTGAATAACATTGGGGAGAGGCTACAACCCTGTCTCACTCGCTTCCCAACCACTGCTTCCCTTTCGTGTCCCTCCACTCTTATAACTGCCATCTGGTTTCCGTACAAATTGTAAATAGCCTTTCGCTCCCTGCATTTTACCCCTGCCACCTTTAGAATTTGAAAGAGAGTATTCCAGTCAACATTGTCAAAAGTTTTCTCTAAGTCTACAAATTCTATAAACGTAGATTTGCCTCTTCTTAATCTAGCCTCTACGATAAGTCGTAGAGTCAGTATTGCCTCACGTGTTCCAACATTTCTACGGAATCCAAACTGATCTTTCCTGAGGGCAGCTTCTACCACTTTTTCCATTCATCTATAAAGAATTCGGGTTAGTATTTTGCAGCCGTGACTTATTAAACTGATAGTTCGGTAATTTTCACATCTGTCAACACCTGCTTTCTTTCGGATTGGAATAATTATCTTCTTCTTGAAGTCTGAGGGTTTTTCGCCTGTCTCATACATTTTGCTCACCAGATGGTAGAGTTTTGTCAGGACTGGCTCTCCCAAGGCTGTCAGTAGTGCTAATGGAATGTTGTCTACTCCCGGAGCCTTGTTTCGTCTTCGGTCTTTCAGTGCTCTGTCAAACTCTTCACGCAGTATCATATCTCCCACTTCATCTTCATCTACATTCTCTTCCATTTCTATAATATTGCCGTGAAGTACATCTCCCTTGTGTGGACACTCTATACACTCCTTCCACCTTTCTCCTTTCCCTTCTTTGCTTAGAACTGGGTTTCCATCTGAGCTCTTGATATTCATGCAAGTGGTTCTCTTTCCTCCAGAGGTCTCTTTAGTTTTCCTGTAGGCAGTATCTATCTTACCCCTAGTGAGATAAGCCTCTACATCCTTACATTTGTCCTCTAGCCATGCCTGCTTAGCCATTTTGCACTTCCTGTCCTTATTTTATTATGATGATCATTTCTCCCTACGTAGGTTGGTGTCAACAAAATATTTTCACATTCGGAAGAGAAAATTGGTGATTGGTATTTCGTAAATAGATCTCGCCGCAAAGAAAACCGCCTTTGTTTCAGTGATTGCCACCCCAACTCGCGTATCATATCAGTGACACTCTCACCCCTACTGCGCGATAACATGAAACGAGCTGCCCTTCTTTGCACTTTTTCGATGTCCTCCGCCAATCCTACCTGGTAAAGTTCCCACACCACGCAGAAATATTCCAGCAAAGGACGGACAAGTGTAATGTAGGCTGTCTCTTTAGTGGGTTTTTCGCATCTTCTAAGTGTCCTGCCAACAAAGTGCAGTCTTTGTTTCGCCTTGCCCAGAATATTATCTATGTGGTCTTTCCAATTTAAGTTGCTCGTAATTGTAATTCCTAGGTATTTGGTCTAATTGACAGCCCTTAGATTTGTGCGATTTATCGTATACCCTATGTTTATCGGATTTCTTTTAGTACTCATGTGGATGACCTCGCCCTTTTCTTTGTTTAGTGCCAATTGCCACTTTTCGCACCATACAGAAATTCTCTCTAGATCATTTTGTAATTGGAATTGATCGTCTGATGATTTTACTAGACGGTAAATTACAGCGTCATCTGCAAACAATCTAAGGGGGCTGCTCAGATTATCACCTAGATCATTTATGTAACTCAGGAACAGCAGAGGGCCTACGACACTACCTTGCGGAATGACAGGTAACACTTCTGTTCTACTCGATGATTTACCGTCTATCACTACGAACTGTGACCTCTCTGAGAGGAAATCACGAATCCAGTCACACAACTGAGACGATACTCCATATGCACGCAATTTGATTAATAGTTGATTGTGAGGAACGGTATCAAAAGCCTTCTGGAAATCTAGCAATATGGAATCGATCTGGGATCCCTTGTCGACAGCACTCGTTACTTCATGAGAATAAAGAGCTAGCTGCGTTGCACAAGAACAATATTTTCCGAATCCGTATTGGTTATGTAGCAATAAGTCATTTTCTTCAAGGTGATTCATTATGTTCGAGTACAGTATATGCTCCAAAATCCTACTGCAAATTGACGTCAGTGATATGGGTCTGTAATTGAATGCTCCCACATTTCCACCCCTACCTCTACTCCTATTTCCTTTCTTGAATATTGATGTGACCTGAGCTACTTTCCAGTCTTTAGGAACAGACCTTTCGTTAAGTGAGCGGTTGTATATAATTGCTAAGAAAGGCGCTATTGTGTCTGCATACTCTGAACGGAACCTGATTGGTATAACATCTGGACCAGAAGACTTGCCTTTCTTAAGTGATTTGAGTTGTTTTGCAACACCTAAGATACCTACTTTTATGTCACTCATACCAACAGCTATTCTGGTTTAGAATTGTGGAATATTTACTTCATCTTCTTCCGTGAAGGAATTACAGAAAACTGTATTTAGTAACTCCGCTTTAGTGGCACCATCATCGGTAACATTTCCATCACTGTCGCGCAGAGACGGTATTGGCTGTCTTTTGCCACTGGTGTACTTTTCATACGACCAGTATCTCTTTGGGTTTGCTACCATATTTTGAGACAATGTTTCATTGTGGAAACTATTAAAGGCATCTCGCATTGCCGTCTGCACTAAATTTCGAGCTTCCGTGAAATGTAGCTAGTCTTGGGGATTTTGCGTTCTGCTGAATTTGGCATGTTTTTTCCGTTGCTTCTGCAACGGTGTTCTGACGTGTTTTGTGTACCTTGGTAGATCAGTCCCGTCTCTTATTAACTTATGCGGTACGAATCTATCTATTGTTGTCGATACTGTATCTTTGAATTTGAGCCTTTATCTGGTCTACACTTACATAATTAGCTTGGAAGGAATGGAGACTCTCTCTGAGGAAGGCATCAAGCGAATTTTTATCTGCTGTTTTAAATAGATATATTTTGTGATTCTTCAGTTTCTCCCGGCGTATTTGTTGCTCCAACAGTCCACGGGTATACTGCCGGTTCATAGTGTCAGCGCACCTGACGATGGCGACATGTCTGATCGCCGAAATATTGTGCCCGTTGGACACTATGGACCGGCAGTACACCCGTGGACTGTTTGAGCAGATATATTTTCGTTTTCTTAGTGGTTTTGGTTGATATGGTTTTGAGCCTCGCTACAATGACCTTGTGTTCACTAATCCTTGTATCCGTCATGACGCTCTCTGTTAGATCAGGATTATTTGTGGCTAAGAGGTCAAGTGTGTTTTCGCAACCATTTACAGTTCTCGTGGCCTCATGAACTAACTGTTCAAAGTAACTCTCAGAGAAAGCATTTAGTACAATTTCAAAAGATGTTTTCTGTCTACCACCGGCTTGGAACATGTATTTTCGCCAACAAATCGAGGGTAGACTGAAGTCTCCACCAATTATAATTGTATGAGTGGGGTACTTATTTGTAATGAGATTCAAGTTTTCTTTGAACTGTTCAGCTATTATATCATCTGAGTCGGGGGGCGGGGGCGGGGGGGGGGGGGGAGGTAGAAGGAGCCAACTATTATTTTGGTACGGCTGTTGAGTATAACCTCTACCCATAGTGATTTGCAGGAACTATCTATTTCAACTTCACTACAAGATAAACTACTACCAACAGACACAAACACACCACCACCTACTTAATTTAATCTATCCTTTCGGAACACGGTTTGCGCCTCTGTAAAAATTTAGGGAGAATTTATCTCTGGCTTTAGCCAGCTTTCTGTTCCTATAACGATTTCAGCTTTAGTGCTTTCTATTAGAGCTTGAGGCTCTGGTACTTTTCCAACACAGCTACGAGAATTTACAACTACATTACCGACTGTTGCTTGAACGATTCTCGTCATTTCTTTGCCCTGTACTCTTTGAGACTGGTGCCCTTTTTGATCTTTCCCGAGACAGTCTAACCTAAAAAACCGCCCAGTCCACGCCACACAGCCCCTGCTACCCTGCTACCCGTGTAGCCGCCTCCTGTGCGTAGTCGACACCTGACCTATTTCGGGGAACCCGAAACCCTACCACACTATGGCGCAAATCGAGGAATCTGCAGCCTATATGGTCGCAGAACCGTCTGAGCCTCTGATTCAGACCCTCCACTCGGCTCTGTACCAAAGGTCCGCAATCGGTCCTGTCGACGATGCTGCGGATGGTTAGCTGTGCCTTCATCTCACTAGTAAGACTGTCAGTCTTTACCAACTCAGATAGCCGCCACTAACCAGAGAGAATCTCTTCCGATCCATAGCGACATACGCCATTAGTGCCGACATGAGCCACCACCTGCATTTGGCTGCACCCTGTGCCCTTCATGGCATCCGGAAGGACCCTTTCCACATCTTGGACGACTCCCCCCGGTATGCACACGGAGTCCACATTGGCTTTCTTCCTGTCCTTAGCTGCCATATCCCTAAGGGGCTCCATCACCTGCCTGACATTGGAGCTCCCAATGAGAAGCAATCCCACCCTCTGCGCTTGTCCAGACCTCTTAGAAAGACCGGCCACTGCCACAACAGGTGAGGCCACCCTTGTTGGCTCAGAGGTACTTTCAGCAGTGGGCGGTGCCTCAAACCTGTTACGGAGGCATAAGGGTACAGCCTTGTGGCCAGCACCAACTTTTGCCTTCCACCCAGGGATTCGCGACCCCGCCACAATTCGCCAATCACTGTCAGGCAAGTGTCGACTGGCAGGGACGTCCGAATCTGAGGGCGCAGTGGCATCAGAGATCCCAGGCGATGCTACAGGTTCCAGAGGCGCCAAAGTGCTCGCCTCAGGTGTCCCAATGTCACTGCAACCCAGGGCAACAGCCTGGAGCTTGTCGACCACGGCCAACACAACTTCCAGCTGTTTACGGATGGTGGCCAATTCCCCCTGAATCCGTACATAACAGGCGCAGTCCCTATCCATCCCTAACAATTTTTTCCCCTCTCTTTTATCTCACAAGCTGTTCAAAAAACCAGATGACTGACGACTAGGAGAATTTACACTATATGGGTACTAAAATGCGATGCTACAACTCTCTTACTATAATACGCCCGAAATTTGTGAATTAAACTATGCAAGTACCCAAAACACGCAAAGAAATTAAGAATTAAACTATAAAACAAATAAGTGAGCTAAGAGTACAACTTGCTGCTGGCTGCTGCTTATCCAACGGCAGCAGGGAGCTCACTGAGCACAAGAGACATATTAAACAAAAGGGAGCTCGACAAGTTGGTCACAGTTGAGCATTTCCTCCAAAACAGACACAAAATACAGTTTGAAAACAGAAGAGTCTTGGCTCATGTATCACCATACTGGAACTCTGTTATAAAAGAGGCAGTTGAGATTAGAATGAACAGCAAAAATTTCACAGAGACCAGGGGTACACACTGAGTAGGGCATGGGCAGGCTTTGGATGTCGAAAGCAAGCAAGGATAGATAATTAACACATGTAAGGAGGCAAACATGGCGCTGGCTCTTAGCACCACCTGACTTCACTCCATCCCATGGTGGGCCAGAGCTGCTATGAGCTGCCCAACTCACCTTCGATTCACACATTGTTTTGACCCTCTCTGATTTGTGCCAGTGGCTGTAATGATGGATATATAAGTGGGAAATAGTGATGAAGGTGTTTCGTTTGGGAGGGGGGGGGGGGGGGGACTCAACTGTGCTGTTATCAGCATGCGTTCAAATTCCCAATCTTTACTCAGTCCAGTCTCGCCACTTTCATGAATGAGGATGATGAAATGATGAGGACAACACACACACCCAGTCCCCAGGTGGAGAAAATCCCCAACCTGGCCAGGAATCGAACCCGGGACCCTGTGATCCAGAGGTAGCAACACTAGCCACTAGACCACGAGCTGAAGACTGGAAAATAGTGCCAGGCCTAGCAGTCAGTAGTTTTACTCCTGATGATGATTGTGGATGTAGCCACCGGAAGCTCAAGTATTTTATTCAAACTGACAAGGCTTGAAAACCAAGGAGATTTTATTCAGCCATTCAAACATGAAGGACTCTGAGGACACAGCAGGATAGCTCCATCCGCACCAAGCAACTGCAGTTGACTGCAGCCAACTTCCAGGATAAAGCCCATCCATGTATATTGGTTGAGGTCACTATCCAACACGTAGCAGTAATTATGCATCCTCATACAGAGGATCCAACCACTCACACAGTCAGCAAAATTTGAAAACTGAGCAAGGTACAACAACCCACGGCAAATGAAAATCTTCCTTGGATGACTGTTGCAAGATGTTGAGAAATCACAAAGACAACATACATATTCAGACACTCTTCAGTTCTGGGACATCATTTTTTGTGGTATAAGATGCTTAATGGCATCACATGAAGAAGATTATATCAAAGGTCATTGTGATGACAGTTGCAAATGGAAAATATGTCCAGCTGTCAGGAAGCTAATATGATGATAATAACTATCAGTGACAGAACCTAGACCCTTGAATTTGTCTGTTAACCAAAATGTAGTCATTATGCCATCCTACAGGCATCATAAGCAGTTATAGATTAGAGCTCAACATTTGGGATGCTACACAAAAATGTCCACACAACAATTGCTCTGGGCAGTTGTTTACCATTGTGTACTCACTTATCCCACATTCATCAACAAGATGAGCTCATGTCAATAGTCTGGCACTAGGTTAAACTGAAAAGTTCTAGATGAATATAAAAAACTACTCAGCCTCACATGTAAGATGTGGCAGCACTGATCGTGATCATCACAAATGGACAAGGAGAGATATAGTTCATGAACAGCCACAACTCATCCCTAAGTGTATGTGCAAAGAGAGAGTTGGACCTGTCTAGGAAGGTGAGCTCACTGTAACGGAGAATTATGGTACAAGGCTATTACCAAGTCCCCGCCAGAGGAATTTGCTATTCCACTGATAGTAGGTCCCGACTTGATCAAGGAACAACATCTGCAAGTGTTGCCCATTCTGAATCAATTTAGGTGTGAATTTAAGTGTGGAGAGGAGGCAATTTAGACCAGGTGACCCAATGTGAAGTACTATATCAGTATTGAGGATCATTCTCCCATCAATCAGTGATCATATAGAATGTTTACAGCTGAATTGTGGATAATTCAGAAAGAAATAGAGATGCTGCTGCAAGAAGATATCATCCAGCTGTCAGAGTGTTCTTTGTTCTCCCCTATGGTCTTAGTGTGGAAGGAAGTTAACACATGGGATTTCTGTATCATTTACTGGTGTTTGAATTAGGTCGCCAAAATGGACTATACCTATTGTGACAAATTGATGACACCTTCGACTATCTAGTGGAAGGGAAGCATTTCTCTGCTATGGATATGTAGACTGGCTGCTGGCAGACTGAGACTAAATGGGAAAAGACTGCTTTCATAAAACATGGGACTCTCCACAAGTGCAGAGTGTTGCTGCTTGGTCTATGCAATATTCAAATAACCTTGGAACACATCTTTGACAACCTACTTTGATGTTTTATCTTTGGTACCTACATAACATTTTCTTTAAAGATTTTTGAAAAAAACATCTAAGTCACTTGATAACTGTACTGTAATGTGCTCATGACACTGGCCTTTGAATGAATTTGAAAAAGTACATCTTTGCTGCCAAAGAAATTTTTTAAAAAAATGGAGCACCTAGTTAATAGAAATGGAGTTTTTCCTGATCCAGGAAAAGTAAGAGTTACATTATATTTTGCAACTCAGCATATTCATGAAGTGAGAGGCTACCTCAGAGTTTGTTCCTGCTACAGACACTTCATAAATGCTTTCAACTGCAAATCACAGCACTGTAAGATCTGCTGCAAAAAGAAGCCAAATTTTCTTTAAGTGAGGACCAAGAAAGATGTTTCTGTATCATAAAGGAATCACTGACATCCTCACCAGTCCTAGTTCTTTTTGATGAGAATATCAAGACGGAAGTTATGATGTTCCTTCTCAGTTTTTGATAGTTACTTCTCTTCTTATTGATGATGGATTGTATCATCATTAGGATTATTTGACGATCAATTGGATGAAGTTCATTTAGCAAGAGGCTACCGTTAGTTTATTATATGGTGCATCCTAAGGCATTATGGAATTATTGTAATGAAATCATGCCCTGGGATTAGAATAAAACTTGAAGTTTTATGAATGCTTCAGTTTTGAATGACATTCCCTACCTGTGAATTACTGTTCAATAGTATTCCAATATGTGACTGTAAAATTCAATACAGTTTTCGTCTATCTTTCATACTTCCACCAACTGAGTGTTCACAATAGTAGTAGTAGTAGTGGTAGTAGTTTATTCATCCAGAGACACTTTACATTGCATGGATTTCGTCAAAAAATACATAGTATATATATATACACACACATATAGGGTGAACAATACTACACAAAATACAGATGTGCATAGTAGACTACATAACATCAGACCACATTGAAATAGCATGTACAACTTTGATTATTTACATTGATGTATGAAAAAGACTTTTTACATGGAATCCACAGTTGATATTTAGATATAACACATACAATTCTAGCACTTTTGTACATATTATTTATTTAGATCATAGCAACAGTCAGATAAAAATTAATATTGGCACAGAGTACATAAAAATAATTGTTTAGTATGAAGCTATTCCAGGTATTCTTTTACACTATAATAGCAGTTGGTCATTAAAAATTTGAATACTGCTTCTTTAAATGAAGACAATTTTTTTATTTCTTTTATCTTTACTGGTAGTTTGTTATACAATCTGCTTCCTTGTATGTTTGTTTGTTTCTGCGCCAAAGCCTTGTTAACTCTTTTTATATGAATTCGTTGCACTTTCTTGTGTTGTAAGTATGTAGATCCGAGTTGGATTGAAAATTGTTAATACTTCGTTTTACATTAATTACGCTTTTCTGTATATAGAGGCATGGTAGGAGTAGAATATTCAGCTGTTTAAATAACTGCTTTGAAGGAGTTAGCCTTGAACTGTTTGTAATTATTCTAACAGCTCGTTTTTGTAGAGTGAAGATGGTTTTGAGATTTCTCTTACTATGACCCCAGAAGATGAGGCCATAGGTAATAGCAGAACGTATATAAGCAAAGTAAACAGCTCTGCTACATTCCCTACTACATACAAAGCTAATAACGTGTAAAGCAAAGCAAGCAGAGCTTAACTTATGCGAGAGATACAGGATATGGGATTTCCAGTCTAAATTTTCATCTATATGTACACCTAAGAATTTTGTGGTAGCAACTCTCACAATTTCTTTATTTTGTATTCTGAGATCTAGATCAGAGTGTGACTTTGCTTTCCTGTAATGGATATAATTAGTTTTAGAGATGTTTATGGTTAATTTGTTCACTTCAAACCAATTTTGCAAATATTCTATAACTCTGGTTGCAGATGTTGGCAATACCCGGTTTATGTCAGTTACTACAATGTTTGTGTCATCCGCAAACAGGGTTATATGAGTACCATTTACTGGAATCTTGATATCATTTATGTAAAGAAGAAATAGGAGAGGTCCTAGAACACTCCCTTGCGGTACCCCTATTGGCACAGTCTGAATATCCGATCTGTAAAGAATACTTTGGTTTTTACTGTTTGTTGTTGCAATTTCTACTACCTGTTTCCTATTATGGAGATATGACTGAAACCACTTTTTAGCTACTTCTCGTATACCGACATATTCTAATTTGTCTAGCAGGATATCATGTTGGACGGTATCGAATGCCTTCGAGAGGTCAAAATTTATTCCTATTGTACTGTTGTTCTTATCTAGCCCCATTACAATATTTTCAATGAATTGGGTGATGGCTGACTCTGTACTCATTCCTTTGCGAAAGCTGTTTTGGTTTACAGACAATAGATTGAATTTCTCGAGGTAATTTGTAATTCTGTTTTTCATGACTGTCTCTATTACTTTTGAAAATACCGATAATAAAGCTATTGGTCTATAGTTTCCCACTTCATGTATATTGCCCTTTTTATACAATGGTTTTACTTTTGCAATTTTTAATCACTGTGGAAAGACACCTTCTGAAAATGATATGTTTATGATGTGTGAGAGTGGGTCTGATATGACACTAGCACATCTCATCATGACGGAGCAAGGTATCTCCTCAATCCCTGAGGATATTTTATTCTTCGTTGTTTTTATTATTTGATTCACTTCCAATTTGTTCGTGGGAGGTAGCAATAATGAATTAACACTTTGTTCTTCTGGGATTGATGTTCTACTAATCTTAGAACAATTTTTATGCAGATTGATTGGACTATTTATGAAGTAGTCATTAATGTAATTTGCTAAAGTACGATTTCTGACTAGCACACCTTGATCATCTTTTAAAACAAAGTCATCTGGATTTCTAACATTTTTGCGTGAGCCTATTTCTTTTTTTACTACATTCCATATAGCTTTTGATTTGTTTGTTGACCCAGCAATTACACTGTCATTGTGCATTGTCTTGGCTTTTTTGATCACCTTCCTGTAAATTTTCTTGTATGTCTTAACATAATCTGTGAAGTGTTCATCTTTGTTATCTTTTTGAGTTGACTGATATGTTTTAGTGTTTGACTAGATACTCTAATAGGAGGTGTTATCCATTGGCTTGTGTTCTTAGGCATGACATTGATCTTTGTGAGCTTTTTTGGGAAACACATCTCAAATAGGGACATGAATGTACTAGAAAAAGCATTGAAAGATTCCTCGGTTGTTGTTTGTGCTTACATCTGAAGACTCCCCATTAACTACTGGCACATGATCTAAACAAGGTAGCCATTAAAACTATACCTGTGTAGATGGTCATGGTATCAGAAAAAAATATTTAAATTTTGACTGGTAGCCATACAAACCTTCCCATTTCTTAAAAAGCCACTCTTTTTATGGATTTCTTAAATATTTTTACTAAGAAAATAAGCCAGCATTGAACTGTGGAACTAATCTTTCATGGTATTCTAAAGCTTCTTCTCCTGGATTAGATATTTCCAGCTTCTTTGAAAGTCTAATTTTTCCTTATACTTTTAGGGAATGTTAGGTTTTGCAAAGAATACGAGCCTTTACCAAAGTCACAAAAATTTATAGTAACTGTTCTAGTCTTAATAATTTCCTATTGTGGCACTACATATCATTCCAGAAGAGTGATGTGTAACCCTATGTCTATCTTTCCAAAAATTGGTGCTCATGAACAAGTAAAAAGTATAATGATTTAGAAAACAGGAGAGAGCAACTATCATTCAGTTTTGTTATGTATCTTAGGTATAGTGAAGCATTTCAAGGGGCTACATATTTCTTTGAGACGTGATTCTGATCAGAGTAAGTTTGCAAAATGGAGCACCTGTGGGGGTGTTTGTGTACACTGCATGTTTTGAGAGTCCACGCTCCATGCTTCCCTCCAGTAATAAATGGGTGATCCCTTGATGCCTCAGAATGTGTCCTATCAACCGATCCCTTCTTCTAGACAAGTTGTGCCACAATTTCCTCTTCTCCCAATTCTGTTCAGTACCTCCTCATTAGTTATGTGATCTACCCATCTAATCTTCAGCATACTTCTGTAGCACCACATTTCAAAAGCTTCAATTCTCTTCTTGTTTAAACTGTTTATCATCCATGTTTCACTTTCATACATGGCTACACTCCATAAAAAAAACTTTCAGAAAGACTTCCTGACACTTAAATCCATACTCAACGTTAGCAAATTTCTCTTTTTCAGAAATGCTTTCTGTGCCCTAGCCAGTCTACATTTTATATGCTCTCTGCTTTGGCCATAATTAGTAATTTTGCTCCCCAAATAGCAAAACTCATCTACTACTTTAAGTGTCTCATTTCCTAATTTAATTCCCTCAGCATCACCTGATTTAATTCAACTATAGTCCATTATCTTTGTTTTACTCTTGTTGATGTTCATCTTATATCCTCCTTTCAAGACACTGTCCCTTCCATTCAACCGCTCTTCCAAGTCCTTGCTGCCTCTGACAGAATTACAAAATCATCAGCAAACTCAAGGTTTTTATTTCTTCTCCCTGGATTCTAATTCCTACTGCAAATATTTCTGTTTTCCTTTACTGCTTGCTCAATATATCGATTGAATAACATCGAAGATAGGCTACAAACTTGTCTCACTGCCTTCTCAACTACTGTTTCCCTTTCAGGCTTCATTACTCTTATGACTGTCAGCTGGTTTCTGTAGAAATTGTAAATAGCCTTTTGCTCCATGTATTTTACCCCTGCTACCTTCAGAATTTGAAAGAGAGTATTCCACTCAATTTGTCAAAAGCTTTCTCTAAGTTTACAAATACTAGAAACATAGGTTTGTCTTTCCTTAATCTATCTACTAAGATAAGGTTTAGTATTGCCTCACATGTTCCAACATTTCTATGGAATCCAAACTGATCTTTCCCTGAGGTCAGCTTCTAGCAGGGAAAGAAAATTCGTTTTAGTATTTTTCAACCATGAGTTATAAAAATGATAGTTCAGTAATTTTCACACCTGTCAGCACTTGCTTTCTTTGGGATTGGGATTATTATATTCATCATGAAGTCTGAGGGTATTTCGCCCATTCGATGAGATTTTAGGATTGCAGCCAGATCATGTTGATTTCTTGCCATGATATTTCGGCTGGCAGTCATCCAGCCATCTTCAGGTGAGTCTACGTCACTGGAGACTGCAAGCTCCCGGAGTCAACTCTCTTACTAAGAGAGTGGATGGGTCATTAGGGCATTCTGTCTACCGTAAGCCAACATATACGGACCTTTACCTGCAAGTGTCGAGTTGTCATCATCCTGCACGAACTACCGGCGTCCACAGAACGTTGGTGCATGGAGCTCATGTTGTTTCTGATGGAGACAGCCTTACAAAGGAGCTGAAACTTTTAGAGTCAGTATTCAGAGGTAATGGTTACTCTCCACATCAGAACAGCACTAAGAAGGAAGAAACGTGACTACCTACAAAATCAAGAAGATAAGGAGCTATTCAAGTCCAGGGCGTTCCTTCCATACGTCGGTCGGCAAACCTTTCATCTAAAATAGACAGGATTCTAAGGAAACATCAAGTTAAAGTGATCTTCCAGCCACCGGCGAATATTAGTGCCATTCTCTGTTCAGTAAAGGACGATCTGGGTCTGCGGAAGGCTGAGATCTATAAAATTCCTTGCCAGTGTGGCAAAGCTTGCATCGGTCAGATGACACGCACAGTACGTGAAAGATGAATTGAACACGAACGCCACACTCATCTTTTGCAGCCCATTAAGTCGGCTGTAGCTGAGCTCTGTATTATCGCACAACATGCTATGGGTTTTTCTGACACGAAAATCTTGGCCCCAGCGAAAACCTTCTGGGATTCAGTAATTAAAGAATCTGTGGAGATACGCCTAGTGCAAAATCTTGTAAATCGTGATGGTGGTTTTCAACTGGACAGGGCTTGGGACCTGGTGATCTCTCTAATTTCTCTGAGAGAAGACATTTTATTCATAATGACACATCTGCGATATCTGACGTCTGGTTTTAGCAACGCGGGTGCGCATTCCGACAGAGGGCGGACATGTAGTTTTCAGCTTCACGCATGCGCCTGCGTGCCACAGATAGAACAGTAGCTCCAGACAGCGTGGATTTCGATAGAGGATGCTCCTGTGACGGACGCCAATGTCCATGCGTTTTGGCACCAATTTTTTGCTATAAAGTTGACTCCGGGAACTTGCAGTCTCCAGTACAGACACTCACCTGAAGATGGCTGGACGATTGCCAGCCGAAATATCATGGCAAGAAGTCAATATGATCCAGCTGCAATCTCGAAATCTCATTGAACATTCAATATGCTGGAAAACTTCAAGAATCACGGTATTTCACCTGTCTCATACATCTTGTTCACCAGATGGTAGAGGCTTTCAGTAGTTCTAAATGAATGTTATCTACTCCAGGGTCCTTATTTTGACTTACGTCTTTCAGTGCTCTGTCAATTTCTTCACACAGTATCATATCTCCCATTTCATATTCACCTATGTCCTCTTCAGTTGCCATAATATTGCTGTCAAGTTCATCGTCCTTGTAAAGACTCTCTATATACTCTTTGCACCTTATTGGTTTCCCGTCTTTGCTTAGGACTTGTTTTCCATCTAAGTTGTTGATATTCATTTAGGTGATATTCTTTTCTCCAAAGGCCTCTTTAATTTTCCTGTAGGCAGTATCTATCTTACCCCTAGTGATATATGCCTTTACATCCGTACATTTGTCCCCTAGCCTTCCCCGCTTAGCTATTTTTCACATCCTGTCGAACTCATTTTTGAGACGTTTGTACTTATTTTCACCTGTTTCATGTACTGCATTTTTATATTTTCTCCTTTCATCAATTAAATTCAATCTCTCTTCTGTTACCCAAGGATTTCCACTAGCCCTCATCTTTTTACCTATTTGATCCTCTGCTGCCTCCACTAATGTCATCTCTCAAAGCTACCCATTCTTCTTCTACTTTATTTCTTTCCCCTGTTGTTGTCAATCATTTCCTAATGCTCTCTCTGAAACTCTCTAAAACCTCTGGTTCTTTCAGTTTATCAAGTTACCTCCTTAAATTCCCACCTTTTTGCAGTTTCTTGTCTTAATCTACAATTCATAACCAACAAATTGTGGTCAGAGTCCACATCTGCCCCTGGGAATGCCTTACAATTTAAAACCTGGTTCCTAAATCTCTGTCTTACCGTTATATAATCTATCTGAAACCTTCCAGTGTCTTCAGGCCTCTTTCGTGTATATATCCTTCTTTCTTGATTCTTAAACCAAGTGTTAGCTATGATTAGGTTATGTTCTGTGCAAAATTCTAATAGGCTGCTTCCTATTTCATTCCTTACTCCCATTCCATATACACCTACTACTTTTCCTTCCTTTCCTTTCCCTACTATCGAATTCCAGTCCTCCATTACTATAAAATCTTCATCTCCCTTTTATCACAGCATACAATTCTTCAATCTCTTGATCATATGCGGAGCTAGTTGGCATATAAACTTGTACTACTGTAGTAGGCATGGGCTTCGTGTCTGTCTTGGCTACAATAATGTGTTCACTATGCTGTTCATAGTAATTTATCCACATTCCTATTTTTTTTTATTCATTATTAAACCAACACCTGCATTACCCCTATTTGATTTTGTATTTGTAACCCTGTAATCACCTGACCGAAGTCTTGTTCCTCCTGCCACTGAACTTCACTAATTCCCACTATATCGAACTGTAACTATCCATTTCCCTATTTAAATTTTCTAATCTACCGGTCTGATTAAGGGATCTGACATTCCATGCTCTGATCCTTAGAACACCAGTTTTCTTTCTCGTGATAACGACGTCCTCCTGTGTAGTCCCCACCTGGAGATCCGAATGGGGTACTATTTTACCTCCCGAATATTTTAACCAAGAGGATGCCATCATCATTTAACCATACAGTAAAGCTGCATGCCCTTGTGAAAAATTAAAGCTGTAGTTTCCCCTTGCTTTCAGCCATTCGCAGCACCAGCACAGTAAGGCTCTTTTGGTTGATGTTACAAGGTTACATCAGTCAGTCACCCAGACTGTTGCCCTTGCAACTACTGAAAAGGCTGCTGCCCCTCTGCAGGAATCACATATTTGTCTGACCTCTCAACAGATACCCCTCCATTGTGGTTGCACCTACGATATGGCTATCTCTATTGCTGAGGCATGCTAAACTCCCCACCAATGACAAGGTTTATGTTTCATGGGGGGTATAAAATTCTATAGTGTGTTAAATTCTAGACTTCCAGCATCTATTGCTGAATCAGAAATAGTGCCAGTAGTGTCAGTGTCGTCATAACTGCTGTCTGCTTCATGTCTGCTGTGCAGCGAGCTACGTTAATTTAAGTATTAACTGTATTTTTCTTACTTGTCACTTCTTCTTCCCTGTGTTTTTGCTTTTAGGAAGCTTTAATTGTCGAGTGCTAGTAATAGTGTTCCATAGATTTCGTGTTTGTTTTGAATACAGTCAGAGAGAGTCCCTTTAGTCAACCATAGTCCCAGTAGTGCTAGTGTTTGTTTTGAATATAGTCCAGAGACAGGTAGTGCTCTTTTCATTGTTTTCTACAAGAAGTGTCTAGCAACCACAGTTTAGCCAACAATCAGCCGCCTTTAGTGATTGAGCAGTCTAGTTAAAAGTTGATTAACTCTCTACAGTAAATTGATTTCTTAGGATGGATAGGATGTGTGACTGCTGTGTACGGATGCAGGAGGAGCTGGCCACTGTTCGCGAACAGCTGAACGTGTTGATGGCGCGGTCAGCCGTCTTCAGGCTGCTGCCTCGAGGTGTAGCGGCAGTGGGGAGTCTGGTGCGTCGCATGGTACTCCCCAGGTGTTACATGCTTCGCCCACTGTCCCTGCTGTTGAGACATCTTCGCGGGTTCTGGGCGCGGCTGGGCCACCCTCTCCCCAAGGGGAGTGGCGGGTTCAGCAGCGTTCACGGCACATGAGGTGGAGAGTCAATGTGGAGGCTGGCCGTGTGGCATCGCCCGCTCTGCCTGTGAGTGGACATGTGGCCGCTCCTTCAGCAAGGTCCGAGTAGGCACACGGGGGGAGGGGTTTATTAGTGATTGGGAGCTCCAACGTTAGGCGGGTGATGGAGCCTCTTAGGGAAGTAGCGGAAAGGTCGGGGACGAAGGCCAGTGTTCACTCTGTCTGCTTGCTGGGAGGTCTCATCCGAGATGTGGATGAGGCCTTGTCGGCGATAGAGAGCACTGGGTGCACCCGACTGCAAATTGTTGCTCATGTCGGCACCAATGACTCCTGCCGTCTGGGTTCAGAGGTCTTGTAGCCCATAAATCACGATACTATTTCATTTGACCACACATTGACACAAATAAATTACCATACTTCTAGGGTTCATCAGTAGTTCTCATGACTAAGTTCTTTAAAATATGCTGAAAACAATAAGTTTGTGGTACCATCTATCTGCCTGACCTGTGACATAACTGTATTGTGTTTTGCGATGTCATGGTAGCACTGTGTATTTGAAAGGGATCATGTCTGCAGCGGGTGTCCTGGTGTATGTAGTGCCACTATGTAGTGTGAGATATTTGTTTTTTAATTTGATTTTGAGTGATGTTAGTGATTCAAAGGACTTCATCAGTGCTGTTTGTGAGAACAGTGTTAGAGAATTGGTTGGTTGGTTGGAAGATTAAAGGAGCCAAACTATTAGATCATCAGGACCTTTCTCCTCAAACAGACAGGTCTACATGACTGTACAAAGATGAGCTCCACAGCAGCTTAAATCTCTTAATAAAGGCAAGGCCTCTGGTCCAGATTGTATATCAGTTAGGTTCCTTTCAGAGAAAGCTGATACAACAGCTCCATATTTAGCAATTATATACAACTGCTTGCTCACAGCAAGATCTGTACCTAAAGACTGGAAAATTGCCCAAATCACACCAATATCTAAAAAAGGGAAACAGGAGTAATCCACTGAATTACAGGTCCATATCAGTAATTTCGATTTGCATTAGGGTTTTGAACATACACTGTGTTTGAACATTATGAATTACCTCAAAGAAAACTATTTATTGACACATAATCAGCATGGATTCAGAAAATGTAATTCTTGTGAAATGCAACTAGCTCTTTATACTCATGAAGTAATGAATGCTATCAACAGGGGATGTCAAATTGATTCCATATTTTTAGATTTTTTATTTTTATTTATTTATTCATCCGTAGACAACTTGTGTTGTATGGATGTCGTCAACTGTATACATGGAATGAGTATATACATAATAGTACTTCTGGTAGTACATATTTCTATGGTGCAACTTAATCGTTTGTACACAAAACAAATACACACCAATCTTAGTTACAAATAAATATAAATTTACAAATGTATTCTTGCATGAGTTACACAAAACAAATACACACCAATCTTAATTACAGATAAATATAAATTTACAAAGGTACTCTTGCATGAATTGAGGTGAACACATGTCATTTGCAGTATTCTTTGACAGTATAGTAACATTTATCTGCTAAATAACTTTTTGCAGCTTTCCTAAAGGCATGTATTCCAGTTTCAGCTTTGATTTCCTCTGGAAGTCTATTATACATTTTTATTCCATTAAATAATAAACTATTTTGGGTTTTTGTTTTGTTTTTTCGTATGAGATGCAAATGGTGGCAGGATCTAGTCCAGTGTTGGTGTATAGATCTGTTTTGTGTGTACTGGTCAATGTGTTTCTTTATATATATATCACAGTCTGAAAGATGTATTCACATGGTACTGTCAAGATTCCCAAGGTTTTGAATAAATCAGTACAGTGAGCTCTCTTGCTACTTTTTGTTATTATTCGAACTGCCCTCTTTTGCAGCTTGAAAATTGCTTGTATGTTCTGCAAATATGTACCCCAGAAGGTTATGCCATAACTAATTATTGAATGCACATATGCAAAGTATGTAGTCTTAGCACATGAACTATTACATACTGACATAATTATCCGGAGTGCATAGCAAGCAGTAGCAATTTTCTTTTCTAGTGCTGCAATATGGTCAGTCCAGTTAAGCTGTGAGTCAACATGCATTCCTAGGAATTTTGTGTTTGTGACACAATCTATAAGTTCATCTTTAACTTTTAGGCCTATGCTATTATGTTTTTTATTTATGTGGAAATTAATACTGTTTGTTTTTTTAATATTGAGGGTTAATTTGTTGCTTACTACCCACTTGCATACATGATCAAGAGTTTCTTCAGCTTTGTCTCTCAGTTTGTCTGGTGACTCATCACTGATAAGGATGCTGCTATCATCTGCAAATAGTATTGCTTCCCCGTATTTGACACTCTGGGGAAAATCGTTGATATATATTAGGAAGAGTATTGGCCCTAACACACTTCCCTCAGGGACTCCTATGTTAATATGTTCTGGTTTGGAAATGTTTTTTGTCAATCTGCTGAACTTCATTTGTGAGATCTCTATACACTGTACCCTATTTTCCAAGTACAATTGAAACCAATTATTTAATGTTCCCCTTATTCCTAGTGCCTCCATTTTGTTTAGTTGTATTTTGTGGTCTACTGTGTCAAATGCTTTGCTAACGTCAAGGAATATGCCTGTTACACGTTCACCTTCGTCAAGTGCTTCTAAGACAAAATTTGTGAAGTGAGCTACTGCTGAACCTGTGCTTCTTCCTGGCCTGAAACCAAACTGCTCTTTACACAGTAGGTTGTACTTGTATAGGAAATCCATTAGTCTCTTTTTCATTATATTTTCTATTACCCTGGAAAAGGATGAGAGTAATGAGATGGGCCTATAGTTTTCTATATTTTCTGGATCACCGTTCTTAAATAGAGGCAGTACTTTTGCACATTTTAAGTATTCGGGAAGCAGCCTGCAGTGAAAGATTCATTTATGATGTGTGCCAAAGGATGTTGTATGCTGTCAATAGTCCTTCAGTAAGCACACTGGCACTTCATCTAAACCTGCTGATGTTTTATTCTTTAGATTCTTCACAACCATCCTTACTTCTTCTGTAGAAGTCGGTAACAGTAACATTGAGTTAGCCATATAGTTCAATTTTTGTTCAGGCTGTTTTTTGCCAAACTTTTGCTGTAGCTTGGTAGCAACACTGCTGAAGTACTCATTTACAGTATTTGCTAGTGTATTTGGGTTTTGTATAATAGCACCATTATGTTTAATTTGAATGTTTACTGTTTTTAATTTATTATTGTTTGTTTCCTGTTTGGTAACAGTCCAGGCTGCTTTAATTTTATTTTCTGCCTTTTCTATAATACTGTCATTGTGGGCTTTTTTTTTGCATCTCGTAATACTCTTCTGTATATTCTTTTGTATGTGTGGTAGTAGTTTAGGAAACCAGGATCACTATGGTAGTTTTTTAACCTGTTAAGTTGTTTGAGTGTTACAGAGGATTTCCTTATTCCTTTGGTCACCCAGGTATTTCTTTTGTGTGAGTGTACTGCAGTTTGCACCTTTGGGAATGCTTCATCAAATCTGAGTTTAAATAGTGACATGAATTTAGAAAATTTCTTATTTACACTAGTTTCAGCATACACTTCTTCCCAAGTTATACTGTTTATTTGCTTGGCAAATTCTGATATGTTTGGTTTGGAGAAAACCCTTCTGTATGTGAATGTTTTAGTTGTATTGTCTATATTTATTTTTAATTTTATGATTTGACAGGAGTGATCAGAAAGGCCAAGGTTATCTACAATAATTTCACAACTTTCTTTATCTATGTCTGTGATGATGTGATCAATTGTTGATGATGAGTTTTTGGCTATCCTCGTGGCTCTGTTAACTAATTGTGATAACTTATAACAGCGCAATATATTCAAGAATGAGTTACAGAATCTATCTGAGTTTTGTGTGTTTATATTTAAGTCTCCACAAATGAGAACCTTCCCTTTAGGATTCGAAGCCATGTCTAGAATCTGGATTAGTTTTGCAGTGAAAGTATCTATATCACCACTGGGTGAGCGGTAAATACATATTATAGTTTACCTTTGTGCCTCATCTGTCTTGCTTATCTCTATGGCTGATACTTCTATGTGTTTTTCCTTACTTACAGAATTAATATCATTTCTAATTTTATAGGCAGTTCCTTGCTTAACATATATACATGATCCACCACCTCTAATGGTGGTTCTACTATGATGACATGCTAGTATATATGAGTTTAAATTTATTAATGTTATTTCAGTTCCTCTACACCAATGTTCAGTAATGCATGTGACTGAAATGTTTAAAGTTTGTAGTTCCACTTCTAATTGTTGCACTTTGTTTCTGATAGATTGTAAATTTTGATGAAAGGCTGAGAAACGAGCACAGCTTACCTTGCCTGTATCTTTTGTTTGCATTTTGTTGACAGTGACTGATGCTTTGCGCCGGTTTGTCCCAGTTTTTTTCTCCTCTTGGTGCTGTACCATAAAAAATTCTCCTTTGGAGTGATGCACTTTCTTGTCCTCTGGCTCCATCTGATGGGGTGTGGTTTAGCTGGTGGCTTCTCCATTGGTACTGTCGTTTCTGGTGCTACTGCTGTTGTTGGCTTTGCTGTTGTCTGTCCCACTGTTGCTGTGTCTCCTGTTATTATTGTTGGTGGTGGTGGTGAAGGTTCTGCTGATGTCAGTTCTGCTGCTGACGAGATGACTGCCTTTGTTGAATTTTCTTGTATTGTGGAATGTTCTATTACTGATAGTGGTATAACAGTTGTTTTTGTGTTGAAGGTGTTTTGAAGTAGTTTTAATTCCTTCGTTATCATGTTTGCCAGATATTCTTTCCCAATACTGTTTAAGTGTAGTCCATGTTGTGTATGGAATTTACGACCTATATTATTTATATTAACACATTTAACATTTTTAAAACGTCTACAGATTTTTGCAAACTGATAGTTGGCTTTTTGTATTTCTGTATTTACACATGATTGGTTATCCACATCGTGCCGATGTGGTGTATTCACGATTATCACGTTTGTATGCGTGAGGTTCTTCAGACACTGTTTAAGATAACGTGTAGCATTTGCAGTTTCATTTTTATATACATCGTTTGAACCTCCGATGAGTATTACACAGTCTTTATCGTGTAGATTTTTGACCTCTCTAGATTCAGTCGTTTTTATTATTTCCGCTAGTGGGGCTCCCGGTTTTACTATGCTACACAAACTTCTATTAGTTTTCTCTTTAATTTTCTTTGCGAGTCCACGGCCATGACTATCTGAAAGCATGAGTATTTTACTATGCGAGTTATCTGTTACAATGTTTTTAGTTTGAGTGTCTGTTTGTATCGGTATTTTGTGACGTACTTCAAAGTCATTTTGTACCAGTATTGTCTCATGAAGTTCATACGACACTTTATCGCTGTTTCGAGATTTTTTGATGTGTTTAGACTGTTCACTGGTGGTGTTAGGCCTACTATCTTGAATGTTTTTCTTCCCAAGCGACTCGTAACGGCTCGCTTTACCCTTGCTGTCTACAATTGCGAGTACTTCAAATGAGTTTTCATGCACGAAATTAACGTTGCGGTCATTGTTCACACGATTTAACACTTCTTGTTTGTTGTTTTTAAACGTAGCTTGGTTGTTTTTAAACGTAGCTTTGTTCCAGTTTTTGGAAGCAGGCGAAATGTTTTGCACCGAGTCCCGCGTGTAGCACGTACCTTGTTTTGATCGGAGATCATAATTTTCTTTCTTGAGCCATGAAATTTCTTTACGAAGCACTTCGACAATTTTCTGTAGGCTGATAATACGTTCATTTAATTTTGTTGTAACACCATTATCATTCACATAATGACTGTTTTTCACTACGGAGCTGTAATTTTCGTGCACAGGAATATTACGAACACTTGAATCTGTCGCCGTCTTGCTTTACATTTACAGAAGGCTTTCAACACTGTTCCTCACAAGCGCCTTCTAGCCAAACTGTGTGCCTATGGAATATCGCCTCAGTTGTGTGACTGTATTCGTGATTTCCTCTCAGAAAGGTCACAGTTTGTAGTAATAGATGG
The DNA here is from genome assembly GCF_021461395.2 of Schistocerca americana. Classification (NCBI taxonomy): domain Eukaryota; kingdom Metazoa; phylum Arthropoda; class Insecta; order Orthoptera; family Acrididae; genus Schistocerca; species Schistocerca americana. The sequence goes on along the minus strand of NC_060124.1, from coordinate 91,310,828 downwards.
AAACTCACTGAGTTAAACAGAAGTAATATCCGGCATTCCCCAGGGAAGTATTACAGGCCCTCTATTGTTACTGAGATGGGAGACAATCTGAGTAGCTGTCTTAGATTGTTTGCAGATGATGGTATCATTTAACGTCTTGTAAAGTCAGAAGATGACCAAAATGAATTGCAAAATGATTTAGATAATATATTTGTATGGCGTGAAAAGTGGAAATTGACCCTGAATTAAGAAAAGGTGAAGATATTCACATGAGACTAAAATAAATCCACTAAATTTTCGTTACACAAGAAGTCACACAAATCTGAAGGCTGTAAATTTGACTAAATACTTAGGGACTACAATTACAGATAACCTAAATTGGAATGATCATATAGATAATGTTGTGGGTAGAGCAAACCAAAGAGTGTGATGCATTGGCAGAACACTTAGAAGGAGCAACAGGTTTAATAAAGAGACTGTTTACACAATGCTTGTCCGACCATCCTGGAGCATTGCTGTGCAGTGTGGGATCCGCATCAGGTGGGACTGACGGATGACATCAAAAAAGTTCAAAGAAGGGCAGCACATTTTGTATTATTGTGAAATAGTGGACATAGTGCCACTGACATGATATGTGAAATGGAGTGGCAATCATTTAAACAAAGGCATTATTCGTTGAGATGGGATCTTCTCATGAAATTTCAATTGCTAATTTTCCCCTCCAATAGCAAAAACATTCTGTTGGCACCCACCAACATAGAGAGAAATGACCATCACGATAAAATAAGAGAAATCAAGGCTCATACAGCAAATTTAAGTGCTCATTTTTCCCATGCGCCATTCAAGAGTGGAACGATAGAGAGACAGCTCGAAAGTGGTTCCTTGAATCCTCTGCCAGGCACTTTATTGTGAATAGCAGAGTAATCATGTAGATGTAGACATAGATGTAGGTGTAGATGATCTATGGCACAAAACCCAGCAGAAGAAAACCTCAAGGTCTACCAAAGGCCAACAAAGGCTAGACAAGGGTCAAAAAAAGAAGAAATGGTGACACAGGAAGAAAGGCAGATGAAGTGCCCCATCTAGGGAGCAGCCAGAAGCTGCCAAAAGCAGAGTACAATGAGGGGACACACACCCCCCACCACCTGCTACTTACCAGAGGTACCCCACTCAAAAATTGCCTGGGAAAGACTAACAACATGGACAGGGCAAGAAAAGCACAGATAGGCAAGCAGGAAGTAGCACAATGTGAACAATGCCACCTCAAAAAACTCTCCACCCTACTCACTTCCTACTCCCACCTTAGAGTATCTCTGCAACTTCTACTACAACCCCCAAAACTCCCCCATGTCTCCTCATACCTGACAAACCCTGTCTCGCAGACCTACTACATTACCTCACCCTCAAAAACTCCCTCCCACCACCACACAGAATCCACACCATAGTCGTGAAAAATCCCTCCAGAAGTCTTAGCCCCACAGAAATATCAGTCTTTTCCAAAGGCCTCACCTTTTGTACCACTCCTAAATTCAATCATGCAGGACTTGCTAAAGAAGTACTCTCCTGCTCCCAGTCCCTACAGTGGAAATACTTTCCCGCCACCAACCCTACCAATCAGACTCAACCAAAGACTAATGTTGAACTCTGCTTGACTCAGTTCACTCCTCCATCCGATCATGATCCACCCCCACTGCCCCCACATCACTTCTGTTAACCTTCCAGAATTTCTTAATCTCAAACCTTGCCTCAGCATCATTCACCAAATCCTTCAACATTCAAACAAACCTTACATGCGCTGAAAGAACTGCAGCCCACCATCTAAAAACTGATTTCAACCTTATAATCCTATTTGTGAACAAGGGCTCCACCACTGTTATTTGAACTGCAAGGATTACCTGGCAGAATGACTCTGCCAGTTGTCAGTTGTTCTGAAGAGCAAAAGAAACTGATACACCTGCCTAACATGGTGTAGGGCCCCCGTGAGCATGCAAAAGTGCAGCAGCATGACATAGCATGGTCTCGACTAACGTCTGAAGCAGTACAGGTGAGAAATGACACGTGGATCCAGCAGGGCTGTCCATAAATCCGTAAGAGTACAATGAACAGCATGTTGCAAGGCATCCCAGATATGCTCAATAATATTCATGTGTGGGTGGCCAGTGGAAGTGTTTAAATTCAGAAGAGTTTCCTTGAAGCCACTCTGTAGCAATTCTGGACATATTGGGTGTCACATTGTCCTGCAGGAATGCCCAAGCCAGTCGGAATGCACAATGGACATTAATGGATGCATCAGACAGGATGCTTATGTGCATGTTACCTGTCAGAGTCATATATAGACATTTCAGGGGTCCAGTATCACTCCAACTGCACACGGCCCCCATCATTACAGAGCCTTCACCAGCTTGAACAGTGCCCTACTGATATGCAGAGTCCATGGATTCATGAGTTTGTCTCCATATCCATACACGTCCATCTAATTAATACAATTTGAAATGAGACTCGTCTGGCCAGGCAACATGTTTCCAGTCATCAACTGTCCAATGCTGGTGTTGACGGGCCCAGGCAAGGTATAAAGCTTTGTGTTGTGCAGTCATCAAAGGTACCCGAATGGGCCTTCAGCTGCATAAGCTGATGTTTTGCTGAATATTTCACATGCTGATACTTGTTGATGACCCAGAACTGAACTTTTCAGCAATTTGCCAAAGTGTTGCACTTCTGTCACATTGAACGTTCCTCTTCAGTCATTGTTGGCCCCATTATTGAAGGAGCTTTTGCTGGCCACAGTGATGTTGGAGATTTGATGTGTTACCAGATTCCTGATATTCACAGTACAATTGAGAAATGGTTGAACTTCATCACTAATGTAGAGATGCTGTATCCCATTGCTCATGCACCAACCATAACACTATGTTCAAACTCACTTAAATCTTGGTAACATGCAATTGTAGGAGCAGTAACTGATCTAGCAAATGCACCAGACACTTATTGTCTTATATAGGCGTTGCCAACTGCAGTATCATGTTCTGCTTGTTTACATATCTCTGTATTTAAATATGCATGCCTTTACCAGCTTCTTTGGCACTTCAGTGTACATCCACCTACAAACCTTGCCACAGTGACCCCATTCCAGAAATCTAGCAGGATCTCCAGTCTCTCCTCAAATCCTTAGGCCTATCCCATAAACTCTCTCTGGAGTCCACCTCTCTGCTCACACCTACCACTCCCCAAACTCTTACCTTCCACATGCTTCCTAAAGTCCATAAACCCAACCACCCAGGATGCCCCATTGTAGCCAGTTACTGTGCCCCCACTGAGACACCCTGTGCTCTTGTAAACTGACACCTTCAGCCTATTTCCCAGAACCTACCCTCCTGTATAAAAGATACAAATCATTTCCTGTGCCGACTCTCCACAGTTCCTGTCCCTTTACCACATGGAGTCCTGTTCATCACTATTGATGCCATCTCGCTTTACACTAACATCCCTAGTGCCCATGACCTTACCACCATTGAACACTACCTTTCCCAATGCCCTATGGATTCCAAACTAACAACTACCTTCCTAGTCGCCATGACCAACTATATCCTCACCCACAATTACTTCTCCTTTGAAGGCATTACCTACAAACAAATCTGGGGAATGTCTATTCCTGTAACCCTCCTGGCCTCAACCTTTGTTAGTCATTTTACTCACTCATCCAGCCCCTTCCCTCTTCCCATTCCAGCATTACATTACCCCATACTGCACCAACACATCCGGTCTTTTTTCTTCCCTCCTTTTCTGCTAGCCCCTTCCCCACCCCACCTCTCCCATGCCCACTGCCTAACCTCCCAACTCCACATAACTGCCCTACCCTCTCTCTACTCCATCCCTGCACACTCCCCAGTAACATTTCACCGTCCTTCAGTCCTACCCTGCTATTCCTTCCCTCCCCACCCCAGCCTTCACCTTACCACCCACCCAGTTGCCTCTCCCATCACGCACTGCTGCTGCTGCTTGCAGTATGGCTTCAGCTGCCAGAGACTGCAGTTTGTGTGTGTGTGTGTGTGTGTGTGTGTGTGTGTGTGTGTGTGTGTGTGTGAGAGAGAGAGAGAGAGAGAGAGAGAGAGAGAGAGAGAGAGTGAGTCTGTTTTTGACAAAGGCCTTGTTGGCTGAAAGCTTATTTTGTGACAGTCTTTTTGTTGAGCCTATCTGCGACTCAGTGTTTCCACCCTATGATAAGCAGCAACAATCCAATTCATAATATTGTTACATTCTACCATGAATTTTCCATTTTTGATAGGTAGGCAAAAGAGGAATGAGTTGAACAGACCACACAAGGGAGAGGAAGAAGAGTAAAAGAGCAGGTAGGGTGAGGGCCTGTGCAATGACAGTGGGATGGATCCTCACAATGGAGGAGATGACCATGAGTCAGGCAAGTATGGGTGATGCAGAGCCGGCAAAGGCCATTAGTGTCCTGGTGAAAGACTTGCATGGAGGACCTCCACAGTTTCATAGTCTCCTTTATCACCCATAGTTTGTTTGGTGAAATCAGAGTGAGGCATTCTGCATTCCAGATCCCCAAAACTTCAGGGTATAATATGGTTCAAATGGCTCTGAGCACTATGGGACTTAACAACTGAGGTCATCAGTCTCCTAGAACTTAGAACTACTTAAACCTGACTAAGCTAAGGACATCACACACATCCATGCCCGAGGCAGGATTCGAACCTGCGACCGTAGCAGTCGCGCGGTTCCAAACTGTAGCACCTAGAACCGCTTGGTCATTCCGGCCAGCATATAATATCAAACAGAGTTCTGTTTCTGGAATACCAATCTCAAGAGTTAGCTTACTGTTAGCCAGTTTGGCCAAGCTATTAGCGAGTTCATTGTCTGGAATCCCAAGGTGGCCCAGAGTCAAGACAAAGGTTTCTGAGCATCCACATTGTTCAAGGGCGTACGGGGAATCCTGGATAGCCATGACCAAGGAACGGCGAGGGCAACACTGATCAAGAGCTTGCAAACTGCTCAAGGAGTCACTGCACAGGAGAAAGAATTCACTGTTGCAGGAATAGATATGCTCAAGAGCATGAGAGATGGCTAGCAACTGGGCAGTGGAAACTCTACAGCCATTTGGCAGGAGGGCATTTCAGTATGTCCCGTATGAGTATAACAAAGCCTTCATGAGCAGCAACCATCAAGCCATCAGTATAGACTACTTCTGAACACCAGCATGCACCAAGGATGGAGAAAAATTGGTGGCAGAGGGCCTTGGGATGAACCAAGTCTCTTGGACCTGCTGAGGTCAAGGGATGCACCATGGATGTGTATGTGAGTGGGCCCAGAGGGGAATTGGTAGAGGAAAAAACTGGAGTTCAGAGACCAGATGTAGATGGCACTCATAATCCCTGATCGGGACCACTGTTGCAGGAGATGGATTTCCTTGTTTGGAAAGAGGAGATGGTAGTTTGGATGCTTAGGGGAGCTGCAAACGTGTTTAGTATAATTGTAATTGATGGTTTTTTTCCCCACCTGATCCACAATGGAGTGATCCCAGAGTCCACAAGTAAACTGTTCACAGGACTAGTTCAAAAGGTTCCTGTCACAAGTTGAACCCAGCAGTGGTGAATCAGATCCAGTATCTGCAATGCTGAGGGCAATGCCAAACCACATGCTAGACTTCCATAATCAAGAAGGGATTCTATCATGGCTGTGTAAAGCTGTAGAAGGGTAGTGCGATCTGCAACCCAGCTGGTGTTACTCAGGCAGTGAAGTGTACTAAGGCACAGCCAGCAGTTTCAACTAAGCTGGTGAAGATGGGGAATCTATGTCAACCAAGCTTTGAAGACCCATCCTGAAAACTGATAAGTCTCCACCATATTGAGTAGTCAGTCACTGAGGTAAAGTTCTGGTTGTGACTGAATGGTATAACATCGACAGAGGTTTATGACATGAGTCTTGGTAGCTGAAAACCAGAAGCAATGGGTGATGCCACATGCCTGCACCTTTTGTATTGTGCCGTGCAGTAAACATTCAGTGACACCCACACTAGAGAAGCAATAGTAGAGGCAAAAAGTTGTCAGCATACAAGGAGGGTGATACTGAGGGCCCCACAGCTGCTGCTAGACCATGGATGGTTACTAGAAGAGAGGGACACTCAGTACAGAGCCCTGCAGGATCCCATTCTCTAGGATATGGGAACTGGGGGAGGCACAAACTCGAACCTGGAAAACATGATGAGACAAGAAGTTCCGGTTAAAAATCAGGAGAAGACCCCAGAGACTCCACTCATGTAAGGTAGTGAGAATGTGGTGTCGCCTTGTGGCATCATAAGCCTTTTGCAGGGAAAAGACGACGGCTATGAGGTGTTGATATTGACCAAAAAATTTTCAGCTGGCACAGATTCCGAGTAAAGCAGATTATCAGTAGTGGAACAGCCTTTGAAAAAAAAAAAACAACCAAGAATGGAGACAGAAGACCCCAAGACTCAAGAAGCAAATACATCTGTTGGCTCACCATGTGTTCAAGCACTGTACAGAGAACATGAGTGAGACTAGTTGGGAGATAACTGTCCATCTCTAGAGGGTGCTTACCTGGTCTCAGTACTAGAATAATAGAGACATCTGATCTTTGCCCAAACCTGCGAAGGAGAGGTACATGGTCTGATGGTTGAAACGTACCATTCCCAGCTTTCTCACTTCTGTCAGTTTATTAGGTGTCAGACCTGGGCATGGAGCCACTTAAAGGCAATGAGGTGCTCCATTGATGGATGCTGCCTGCGGCATTGGAATGCTTGCCAATGATCTCTAATGGCCTGTATGATTTCTCAAGACAACCAAGGTACTGTCTTCCATCAGAGCAGTTCTGAGGAACAGGAGATCACTAAATCAGTTGCCAAAAAATGGCTGTAGTTGTATTCTGGACTGCCTCATTGATACCTCCATGCAGCATGGAGTTAAGGGTGATAGCAGAGGTGGAAGCACCAAAGTCCACACTGTTGAGAGCCCATCTGGGCAGGTGTCTAGTGGAGTGACTCTGTGGGAGGGTTAGGAAGATCAGGAAGTGGTCACTACCACACAGGTCATTGTGGACTCTCCAGTCGATGGATGGCAGATAACAAGGGCTGCAGATGGAAATGTTAATGGCGTAGAAAGCTCTGTGTGCCACACTGAAATGTTTGGGGGCATCTGTATTCAAGAGGCAAAGGTCAAGTTGTGCCAGGAAGTTTTTGAGATTTTTATCACTGCCAGTGATCATTGTTCCATCCCAAAAAGAGTTATGGGCATTTAAGTCATCCAAGATTAGGAAAGGTGGGGGTAGCTGAGAAACCAATGCAAACAGTATGTTCCAAGACATTTGGCCTTTGGGAGGCAGGTAACATTGCAGATGTATTAAGAGAGACAACTTTGATATATAGAGTGCCCAAAACATATGTGCAAACTCCACCCAACACCCTGTAATAGTTAGCACTATTCTTATAACATCTCCAGTATCCACGAAGTGACAGGGTCTGCATAACTGAACACCAAGTCTCCTAAAGCACAATGCAGATGGCAGGAGAAGTGCTTAAAAAGTCATATCTCAGCCATGCTGTAAAAAGAAATTGCTACAATTCCACTGGAGAACAATGTTGTCAACGTACTGTGTGACCACGAAGGGACGAAGGAGGCATGTTATGTCTAGAGTCACCTGCTGACACTGGCTGAGAGGTTATGGCATCAATACACAAAGGTTTTAGGTTCTGTTGTGGCGATTTCTGGGATCTCTTGGGCTACCAGAATCTCTGCCTTGGCCACTGGAGTGGAACAGGCAGGATCTTGTGGCACGGGGGCCACTGGAATCTCCTTCTTGGAAGAATTCATCTTATTTTTCCTCTCCCTAAATGATTTGGGTGATTGAGAGGGCTTATCTGAATGAGTTTCATGAAGTCCTACAACCAGCAGCCTATGGCTCCATCAACCACTGGAAGCTGCTATAATGAGTCACCCTCTTCTAACATTGCGTTTGTTTTATAGGAATAACCGATACATGGATTAAATCTCGAAAATTGTGTATGTTAAAACTATCTCACCTGTTTCACTAAAAGAATTCATATTATTTTGTATACAATGTAACATATTTCAGGCTAAAATGTGTAAAAAAAAAAATTAATGTGTTACAATTGATATGTACTAACAGTTAAAATTACTCTTCTCTTAAGAATAACTGAAATTACAAAATTTCTGGCATATTTAATATTCATATTATTAATTGCACAATCTAATGCTATTTATTAAATTTATTTCTGGATTAATTTATAAAATATAAAAAGTGGAGATGAAACTGTTATACTGGTAACAACTCTATTGTCCTCTGGCCCCTTTGGACATGAGAGACAAAGTGTATAACCCATCATTCCAGGTTGACATGTAGCATGTCATCAGACTGCAAGAGCAGGTCTTGCTGTAAAATGATGCACTCAACCATATTTAGACTATTATGGGGAGTGAGAGTCACCGGTATGTCACCCAACTTGCTACAAGCAACAACATCAGTGACTGAGCAGGGATGTTGTTTTGATCAAAAGTGACCTATTTTTCATTTTAGAGATGGCTGCCACTTCGCCAAACTTGTCTTCTATGTTCTCCACAAGGACTGGGAGTTTTGTGTCCAAGAAGGAATCCCCATCAGTCCTTGTGCAAATCAAGCATTGGGTGGGGGAGTACTTCATTGCTTGCCGCTTAGCCCATTAGCCTCCCACAGCGTAGCCAGGGAAGGGAACATTTTAGCATCACATCTCTCTGGATTAAATGAGGACTTTTCTTCCATAGAGACTGATGGGGCTGTATGGCCACCAGTAGGAAGTAACTTCATCCACTTCATTTGTGCCTCATCTACCATGGTGCCATCCAATCCAAATGGGAGCTCTCCCAGTAGGCGCCACAAAGCCTCAGAAATGGCTATCTGACTAGTAGCCCATTGCTTGGAGTCCCTATGCCCCAGTGCAATGGGTGCGTACTCTTTGGCATATGTGGGAAATTTCACCTCAGGCAGCAATAATGTGATCCCTGTATAATCAGAGGTCTACCAATTTATTTATTTGCAAAAACTGTAAGTAGGTTGTTTAGGTTTTTATATTGGTAACACCAGGTAGCGCTCTGTATGAAAATCACTGGCTGTGCGTTGTTGTAATATTCGCTATTGTAGTGTTGGGCAGTTGGCTGTTAACAGCGCATAGCGTTGCGCAGTTGGAGGTGAGCCGCCAGCAGTGGTGGATGTGGGGAGTGAGATGGCGGAGTTTTGAGAGCGGACGATCTGGACATGTGTCCACCAGAGACTTTTGAACACTATTAAGGTAAATACATTGTTTGTTCTCTATCAAAATCTTTCATTTGCTAACTATGCCTATCAGTAGTTAGTGCCTTCAGTAGTTGGAATCTTTTATTTAGCTGGCAGTATTGGCGTTCGCTGTATTGCAGTAGTTTGAGTAACAAAGATTTTTGTGAGGTAAGTGATTCATGAAAGGTATAGGTTATTGTTAGTCAGGGCCATTCTTTTGTAGGGATTTTTGAAAGTCAGATGCGTTGAGCTAAAAATATTGTGTGTCAGTTTAAGCACAGTCATTTATAATTTTTCTAAGGGGACGTTTCAAAACAACCAGGGTCATAGAAGCCCATTTGAAAACTGTAGAACATGAAGACAAGAAGGGGAGTTAAAAATGACTCCACGTCAGTCTCAATTGATGGAACAGAAGACAGCTACAAATAGGACATGGACAAACTACTATAAAATAAGGCACAGAGAAATGGAGAGTTTCACTAGAGTAGTGTCTTTAATAAGCAAATAAAGGTCAAGGTGAACACAGGATGACGTATGAAGCCAATGTGGTGAAGGGATCACACCCACTGGAAAAGTTGCAAGTTGCTTGAAGTTAAGCTGCCACAGCAAGAGGCAAAAGAGGGAAAGACATGCAGATGCATAAATGAAAACCAATAGTCTAGTTTAAAACAGACAAGGGACCGGTACATAAGATGGAGGGTTATTCGATCTGCTTTCCAGGAAGTACCATTGATGACACATAGGACATTGAGGGACCACCTACAGTGGGCTGCCAGGTAAGACATGTGGGAGGACCAAGAAGGTTTCCTATCAAGCTTGTGTCTCAGGAATTTCATAGTTCCAATGAACTGAAGAACAACAGGCCCAAGATTTAAAGACGGGGGAAGAAACTATTTGTGCCACCAAAAATTCATAAAAATGGTGTTGTCAGTGGAAAAATGAAAGCCATTGTCAATGCTCCATGAGTAAAGATGATCAAGATATTGTGGAAGATGCCACTCAATGAGACAAGTCTGTGGAGAACTATAATAGATGGCAAAATCATCAACAAAAAGGGAGCTGGAGATGACAGCCAGGAAACAGGCCATAATAGGTTTAATGGTGATTGCAAAGAGGATGATGCTCAGGACAGAACCCTCAGGCACACCGTTTTCCTGGATAAGGGTGTCTGACAAGGCAGAACCTATATGTACCTTGAAAACTCAGTCTGTTAAAAATTCCTGAAGGAAATAGAGCAGGCGGCCACAGAGGCACCACGTGTAGAGAGTACAGAGGATACCAGTCCTCCAGCAAGTGTAGTACGCTTTCTCCAAATCAAAAACACGTGGCCACAGTCTGGGATTTCTGCAGAAGATTGTTCATGACATGAGCGGAAAAAGTAACAAGATGGTCAACTGCAGTATGGCACACTAGAAATCCACACTGTGCGGCAGTTAGTAAATTGTGAGACTTGATCCACTGCACCAGTTGGGCACGAATAATATATTCCATCACTTTGCAAACACAGCCAATGAGAGAAATGAGGTGATAACTCAAAGGAAGGTGTTTGTGTTTGTTCTTGTTGGGCTTTGTTACGGGTATGCCAGTGGCTTCACATCAGCATCTGGGAAATGTGTCCTCTGCCCATATGTGATTGTATGTATGAAGGAGAAAGTGATTGCCCACAAGAGAAAGGTATGACAACATTTGAAGGTAAACATCATCCAGCCCTAGGGTGGAGTATCGGGATGAAGTGACAGTATGATCTAGCTCCCTTATAATAAAGGCAACGTTGTAGCACTCATGATTCTGAGAAGAGAGGGATATTGCTTGAGGCTCCTCCACTCATTTCCAATGGAGGAAGGCAGGGTGATAGCGGGCTGATCTCAAAATCTCTGCAAAATAGCTGCCCGAGGTGTTGGAGACAGCAACACGTTCCACTATGACATCATCTGCTACTGCCAGGCTGGAAATTGAGTAATGGACCTTGGTCGCAGACAACCATCAGAGGTTGGCCCACATGATGGAAGATGGTGTGGAACTGTTAAAAGAACTAGTAAAGGAAATACAGCCAGCTTTTCTGCTATCCCAAAGAACGTGACAACACTGTGCAAGCAACTGATATACAGTTGGCCATCATAGGATGACGGCTAAAAACACCAAGTGCATATCTCTGCACATGAATTGCGTCGTGGCACATCTCAGTGCACCAAGGGACTGGGACATGGCATGGCAAAGAGGAAGTGCGAGGAATGAAACATTCTGTGGCAGTAAGGATAATGTTTATAAGACATTCTACCTGGTCATCACAACTGGGGAAATGTAGTTTGTCAAAGGTCAGCAGGGATAAGTAAATCCTCCAGTCCTCATTAGAAAGCTGCCATTTGAGTGACCACTTAGGTGGAGTAGGAGTCAGCAATTGGATTTCATACAGGAAATGGTCAGAGAGAAAAAATCACTCGAGATGATGGACAAGTGGGCCAGTGCAGAAGAAGAGGTCCAAATGGGAATAGGTGTGAGTGGAGTCTGAAAGGAACGTAGGTGGACCTGTGTTAAGGCAGATGAGGTTAAGGTGACTGAGAAGGTCAGCCAAGAGGGCACCTCTCTGACAGATTCTGGGCAAACCCCAAAGGAGGTGGTGCACATTACAGTCACTGAGCGGCAGAAGGGGATGAGTGAGTTACCCAATAAGCTGGAGGACGTCTGCCCTAGTGACTCCGAATGATGGAGGGATGTAAACGGTACAAAGGGAAAAGGTCAAGTGAGGGAGGAAAATCTGGACTGCTATAGCTTGCAGATGGGTAGTGAGGGAGGTGGGTTGATTATGATCATCATCCTGGTTGAGCAGCATGACTCCTGCACAAAACAGAATGCCATCCTTGGGGAGAAGGTCAAAGCATACCGGGAAGAAATGCGACAGCTCAAAGTGGTCGCAAGGACACAATTTTATTTCCTGAAGTCAGAGAAAAAGTGTATGCTGCAATTTCAAAAGCAGCCATAAACCATCTTTGTTGGATTGAAGCCCGTGAACATTTCATTGGAGGAGAAGAGCGATGAGGAAAAAATGAAGAGGTGTGACCTCGGCAGATGCCGAGAGCCAGCCTTCAAGGACTCACTGCCACAGGTCACGGAGGCAGGAGCATCTTGCTCTGTGAGCCGAGGATATAATGTGGTGACACTGTCGAAGACAATCTTCAAGTTGGCTAAAAAGAAGACCATTTGACTTTATTTAACTTGTTTGAGACTTTCCGGTTAGCAGAGGAATACTCATGTGTTGGTTGGCTAGAAGGACATAGGAAGTCTTCACAGGAGTATTCCTTCATCCTTTCCAGCCTGCCGGTTGTGTAGCTGGTGACTTCACCCCATGAGGCAAGAGTCCATGATGCTGGGCAATTTCACAACTGTGGTGCTAAATTGGAGGTCACATGTCTGCATAGCCACATCCTTTATGGAGTGAGATGTAGCAAGAACAATTCTGTAGGTACCAGATGGTAAAACACAGGGTCTTCAACTAGCCAATAACTTTTGAGCGACCGGGTAAGGCACTTCTTCCTTCACCCGGATCTCCTGGACAGACTGCTCGTTGAGATGCATGGGGCAATTGTGGGCGGTGGCGGCATGGTCACCATTGCAGTTTATACAGCAGGGAGAAGAAGGTGAACATTGTCCTCATGAGCAGCCCTACCACAGGTTACACATTTGGTTGTGTGGCAACTGGGCTCTCAAATATGGTTGTAACAATGACACTGGCAGCAGTGCATTGGCTTCAGAATATATGGTCAGAGTATGATAACCTGCTTTGGTCTTTGAGAGAAGAACCATTCTATCAAAAGTTAGAAAGAGTGCACGTGGGCACTAAGGAGACATCTACTTTTTTCACCATCTGATGGACGGCAGTGACACCCTGATTAATGAGTCACATTTGGATTTCTGCCTCGGTCAGGCCATCAAGCACCCTAATTTAAATAACACCACAGGAAGAATTCAGTGTTTGATGGGCCATGACATGAACAGGGTAGACATGGAGGAGTGAAGCTGCAAGCTCTTGTGCTTCAGAATCAGAAGTAGTCTCCAAAAGCAAGGTGTCATCATGTAAACAAGAGCAAGATTTCACAAGGTCAACAACTGAATCAACACCTTTTTGAATAATAAACGAATTTACCACAGCAAAGGACTGACCATCTTCAGTACATGAAACCACGAGGAACCTCGGTGCAGCTGGGAGGGTCTTTGAATTGTTAGCCCAATTCTGTTTACATTTCATACCCATTGACTGTGAAAATAATTGGCTCATTGTGAGAAAATCCCCAGGATTGGCAGCATCTCCGATGGCATGCTCCTTCCAACTGTGCCCCCCCCCCCCCCCCTCTTCAGAAACTGGGTTGTAATCTAACCTCTCTTTCTTTGTTGCTGCTACTGTCTGCTATGATAAAGTCTTTTCAGAAGATTCAGGAGGTGTAAGATGTACAATAAACTTTTTACGTATCTTTCCTTGCACAGTTGGTTTCAGTCCTTCATATCTGAAGGGTCGATTCTTGAAGCTGAAATTCTCACATTTTAGGTTCTCAAGGTTCAATTGATCTAAATAATTTTGAAGAATGTCATGGCAGAATTTTTGTTTTTATGATGATTTATTTCATCACATTTTACTATATCACTCTGTCTTTTGAATTTTCACACTAACAAAGGCAAAATTACATTTTTCACCCAAATTACAAAACTATGTCTGATCACATCAAAGGCATGCTTTATACATTCACAGCTAGTACATATCAATTGTAACAATGAAAATAACGTAATTCCTTTTCATAAATTTTAGCTTGAAATATAACATATTGTGAATAAAATTATATGATAACTTTTCAGAAAAGCACCTTAAATAATACTGACCTGGTCAAAGTTCGAAAAATATTTCTGGTATCGACTACTACTGTTGAGTAAAAATAATGATAGAGGATGATGTCCCTTTACGGGGTGCACCGTTATTTGGTGATTGTTCACACCTCCTGAACGCCTGACAGAGGGACCAACTGGGAATTTGGAAAGGTAGCAGCTCAGGCAATCACCCTTCCCTGGATCCTGTCTGTACAAGGGGGTACGTGCAAACCTTACATGTCGATGCAGGGCTAGTAATTATGCACTACCCAGTCGCCTGTTAAATATCAGACACATGGGCCAGCCTTCAGGAGCACACAGGAAGGAAGAAGTTAAAGAGGAACCTTAAATGCCAAAGGGGGGGGGGAGTAATGGGACACCCTCCTCTAATATTACTTTTTTTTTTAATAGAGGGAAACATTCCACGTAGGAAAAATATATCTAAAAACAAAGATGATGTGACTTACCAAATGAAAGTGCTGGCAGGTCGACAGACACACAAACAAACGCAAACATACACACAAAATTCAAGCTTTCGCAACAAACTGTTGCCTCATCAGGAAAGAGGGAAGGAGAGGGAAAGACGAAAGGATGTGGGTTTTAAGGGAGAGGGTAAGGAGTCATTCCAATCCCGGGAGCAGAAAGACTTACCTTAGGGGGAAAAAAGGACGGGTATACACTGGCGCGCACACACACACATATCCATCCACACATATACAGACACAAGCAGACATATTTAAAGACAAAGAGTTTGGGCAGAGATGTCAGTCGAGGCAGAAGTGCAGAGGCAAAGATGTTGTTGAATGACAGGTGAGGTATGAGTGGCGGCAACTTGAAATTAGTGGAGATTGAGGCCTGGTGGATAATGGGAAGAGAGGATATATTGAAGAGCAAGTTCCCATCTCCAGAGTTCGGATAGGTTGGTGTTAGTGGGAAGTATCCAGATAACCCAGACGGTGTAACACTGTGCCAAGATGTGCTGGACGTGCACAAGGCATGTTTAGCCACAGGGTGATCCTCATTACCAACAAACACTGTCTGCCTGTGTCCATTCATGTGAATGCACAGTTTGTTGCTGGTCATTCCCACATAGAATGTGTCACAGTGTAGGCAGGTCAGTTGGTAGATCACGTGGGTGCTTTCACACGTGGCTCTGCCTTTGATCGTGTACACCTTCCGGGTTACAGGACTGGAGTAGGTGGTGGTGGGAGGGCGCATGGGACAGGTTTTACACCGGGGGCGGTTACAAGGGTAGGAGCCAGAGGGTAGGGAAGGTGGTTTGGGGATTTCATAGGGATGAACTAAGAGGTTACGAAGGTTAGGTGGACGGCAGAAAGACACTCTTGGTGGAGTGGGGAGGATTTCATGAAGGATGGATCCCATTTAAGGGCAGGATTTGAGGAAGTTGTTTCCTTGCTGGAGAGCCACATTCAGAATCTGATCCAGTCCTGGAAAGTATCCTGTAACAAGTGGGGCACTTTTGTGGTTCTTCTGTGGGAGGTTCTGGGGTTGAGAGGATGAGGAAGTGGCTCTGGTTATTTGCTTCTGTACCAGGTCGGGAGGGTAGTTGTGGGATGCGAAAGCTGTTGTTAGGTTGTTGGTGTAATGTTTCAGGGATTCCGGACTGGAGCAGATTTGTTTGCCACGAAGACCTAGGCTGTAGGGAAGGGACCGTTTGATGTGGAATGGGTGGCAACTGTCGTAATGGAGGTACTGTTGCTTCTTGGTGGGTTTGATATGGATGGACGTGTGAAGCTGGCCATTGGACAGGTGGAGGTCAACATCAAGGAAAGTGGCATGGGATTTGGAGTAGGACCAGGTGAATCTGATGGAACCAAAGGAGTTGAGGTTGGAGAGGAAATTATGGAGTTCTTCTTCACTGTGAGTCCAGATCATGAAGATGTCATCAATAAATCTGTACCAAGCTTTGGGTTGGCAGGCCTGGGTAACCAAGAAGGCTTCCTCTAAGCGACCCATGAATTGGTTGGCGTACGAATGGGGCCATCCTGGTACCCATGGCTGTTGCCTTTAATTGTTGGTATGTGTGGCCTTCAAAAGTGAAGAAGTTGTGGGTCAGGATGAAGCTGGCTAAGGTAATGAGGAAAGAGGTTTTAGGTAGGGTGGCAGGTGATCGGCATGAAAGGAAGTGCTCCATCGCAGCGAGGCCCTGGACGTGCGGGATATTTGTGTATAAGGAAGTGGCATCAATGGTTACAAGGATGGTTTCTGGGGGTAACGGATTGGGTAAGGATTCCAGGTGTTCGAGAAAGTGGTTGGTTCTTTGATGAAGGTTGGGAGACTGCACGTAATAGGTTGAAGGTGTTGATCTACGTAGGCAGAGATACGTTCTGTGGGGGCTTGGTAACCAGCTACAATGGGGCGGCCGGGATGATTGGGTTTGTGAATTTTAGGAAGAAGGTAGAAGGTAGGGGTGCGGTGTGTCGGTGGGGTCAGGAGGTTGATGGAGTCAGGTGAAAGGTTTTGTAGGGGGCCTAAGGTTCTGAGGATTCCTTGAAGCTCCGCCTGGACATCAGGAATGGGATTACCTTGGCAAACTTTGTATGTGGTGTTGTCTGAAAGCTGACGCAGTCCCTCAGCCACATACTCGCGATGATCAAGTACCACAGTCGTGGAACCCTTGTCCACCGGAAGAATGACGATGGACCGGTCAGCCTTCAGATCACGGATAGCCTGGGCTTCAGCAGTGGTGATGTTGGGAGTAGGATTAAGGTTTTTTTAAGAAGGATTGAGAGGCAAGGCTGGAAGTCAGAAATTCTTGGAAGGTTTGGAGAGGATGATTTTGAGGAAGAGGAGGTGGGTCCCGCTGTGACGGAGGACGGAACTGTTCCAGGCAGGGTTCAATTTGGATAGTGTCTTGGGGAGTTGGATCATTAGGGGTAGGATTAGGATCATTTTTCTTCATGGCAAAGTGATACTTCCAGCAGAGAGTACGAGTGTAGGACAGCAAATCTTTGACGAGGGCTGTTTGGTTGAATCTGGGAGTGGGGCTGAAGGTGAAGCCTTTGGATAGGACAGAGGTTTCGGATTGGGAGAGAGGTTTGGAGGAAAGGTTAACTACTGAATTAGGGTGTTGTGGTGCCAGATTGTGTTGATTGGAATTTTGAGGTTTTGGAGGGAGTGGAGCTGGAAGTGGGAGACTGAGTAGATGGGAGCGACTGGGTTTGTGTGCAATGAGAGGTGGTTGAGGTTTGCTGGAAAGGTTGTGAAGGGTGAGTGAGTTGCCTTTCCGGAGGTGGGAAACCAGGAGATTGGATAGTTTTTTGAGGTGAAGGGTGGCATGCTGTTCTAATTTGCGGTTGGCCTGTAGGACGACGCTCTGAATAGCCGGTGTGGATGTGGGAGAGGAAAGATTGAGGACTTTTATTAAGGATAGGAGTTGACGGGTGTGTTCATTGGCTGAGTTGATGTGTAGGTGA
Source organism: Schistocerca americana (assembly GCF_021461395.2). Lineage (NCBI taxonomy): Eukaryota > Metazoa > Arthropoda > Insecta > Orthoptera > Acrididae > Schistocerca > Schistocerca americana. The sequence goes on along the minus strand of NC_060124.1, from coordinate 91,293,261 downwards.
AGGATTAGGTGGTTGCGGGCAATGGATTGTTCAGTTTTGAACTGGTATAGGGACTGATGGAAAGAAGGGTTGCAGCCAGAGATGGGAACTTTAAGTGTGAGGCCTTTGGGGGTTATGCCAAATGTCAGACAAGCCTGAGAAAATAAAATATGGTAGCGTAATCTGGCTAGGGTGAAGGCATGTTTGCGGAGGGAATGTAAATAAAACTTAATGGGGTCGTTGTGGGGGTGTTGTGAGGTAACCTCTTAGTTCATCCCTATGAAATCCCCAAACCACCTTCCCTACCCTCTGGCTCCTACCCTTGTAACCGCCGCCGGTGTAAAACCTGTCCCATGCGCCCTCCCACCACCACCTACTCCAGTCCTGTAACCCGGAAGGTGTACACGATCAAAGGCAGAGCCACGTGTGAAAGCACCCACGTGATCTACCAACTGACCTGCCTACACTGTGACGCATTCTATGTGGGAATGACCAGCAACAAACTGTCCATTCACATGAATGGACACAGGCAGACAGTGTTTGTTGGTAATGAGGATCACCCTGTGGCTAAACATGCCTTGGTGCACGTCCAGCACATCTTGGCACAGTGTTACACCGTCCGGGTTATCTGGATACTTCCCACTAACACCAACCTATCTGAACTCCGGAGATGGGAACTTGCTCTTCAATATATCCTCTCTTCCCGTTATCCACCAGGCCTCAATCTCCGCTAATTTCAAGTTGCCGCCACTCATACCTCACCTGTCATTCAACATCTTTGCCTCTGCACTTCTGCCTCGACTGACATCTCTGCCCAAACTCTTTGTCTTTAAATATGTCTGCTTGTGTCTGTATAAGTGTGGATGGATATGTGTGTGTGTGCGAGTGTATACCCGTCCTTTTTTTCCCCCTAAGGTAAGTCTTTCCGCTCCCGGGATTGGAATGACTCCTTACCCTCTCCCTTAAAACCCACATCCTTTCGTCTTTCCCTCTCCTTCCCTCTTCCCTGATGAGGCAACAGTTTGTTGCGAAAGCTTGAATTTTGTGTGTATGTTTGTGTTTGTTTGTTTGTGTGTCTGTCGACCTGCCAGCACTTTACTTTTTTTATATAGAAATAACCAATACCATGTTGATTCTTGTATAGGTGAACATTCTCAGTTGTTTAAAGTGAATGAACTTCATATGATTTTGTACATGATGTGTTGTTTTTCAGGCTAAAATATGTAAAAAGAAATCAATTTGTTAGTTCTCTGTAGGTACAGTTAAAATTACTCTTCTTTTAAAAACATTTGAAATTAAGAAATTTCTGGTATACTTGAAATTCATAATATTAATTGCACAATCTAACACTAATTATTAAATTTATTTCTGGATTCATTTACAAAATAATGATATATCTTGGTGATGATTCTTCTTTTATCAAGAAAGTTTGTAAACTCTTTTGCTTTGTAAACTCTTTGGAATACTGTGAGTACCTCAGGATGTAGTAGTAGTGGGCATGCTTCTGATGGAAATGCACATATTTTGCTAATCTTGTCAACAACAATGTAACTGACGATTTTATGAAAGTGGAGTTTGTGAAGTCAGTGTGATATGGAAGAATGGGATAAAATAAAATAAATATACAGGCAAATCTTCATCAGTTATTCAGTCACCAGGAATCCACAACGTTATAAATCAAAATATCAGCTGCAGGAATGTACCCCTAGATGCAAGAATTAGAGCCAACAACAAGAAAAGAAAATGAAGATAAGCGGAAAGTTCTTCTTTTATATATCTTATGCCTCTTGAAGCTTTTGAAACTTTTATAGGTAGAGAATTTTAATAGTAATGTGTGGGAGGGTAAGATTACAAGTCTGGGTGTCAACTATGATCTGTTGACTGATATCAAATTTTTGTCAGTAGCAGAAGAATAAAGGACAATTATTTCTGTATTTGCAGTTTTTATGTAAAGCCACTTCAATCACTCAAAGAAAGAAGACACTAAAACTGCGCAACAAAGTCGGATCAACAGTGAGGAGATAATATCAACAATAACAGACCAGATAAATTGAAAGAGGACTTTACAACCATAATGAAGGGCATCAGAAAAGATAAGTACAAACTATCTGTGAAATTAACTTTTGTTTTAGGTGGACTTGTGTGATTGCTAGGAAAATGAATAGAGATGTAGATGTACAAGCTGTAGGACCCAGCCTAGACATGTTTGAACCAAGTGAAAGAGTAGTCAACAAAGAAACAACTAAAACTGATGTTATGCAGTTGATTTTGGTAAAATTGAGTGCAATTAATGATCAGTTAATAGAAATATGAACTGAAAACAATGATAAAATGGACAGGATACAATACCAAATAGACCAACTTATTAATAAGGTTTTGGAGCTAAAAAATGGGTTGTCAGATGGATTAAAAAGTGTGAACAAATAAGTAAATGTATTAGAAAATAAATTTATTGTTTTGGAAAGTAAGTTAGTTGCACAATCTTCACAACAGGAGAAGAATGTTAATGACACCAGAGTTCAACATAAGGTCATAGAGGAAAAAATGGAATAGAGCTTTAGTAGTTTAGACAAAAAAAATTTAAATGTTGGAAACAGTATGCTAACTAATGTAAATGTTTTAAATCAATAAATTTCAGTACCTCAGGAAAAGCGCATTCACAACAATCTGTATTCAAATAATGGTATTGTGTGGTCCAACATTCCAATCAGCAGTTTTCCATCAGACAATTTACATCCAGTGGATTTTCTACAGCACTGTAGAGATAGTTTTGTGTCAGGTATGAATGATGATCAAAAAATTAAGCTTGTTAAAAGATATGTTGAAGGTGAATCTAAATTTAAGTCAGTGGGAAACACACCAAAGTTTTGGAAAAAGTTTTTAAATAAATTTTGGTCAGAAGCTGAACAGGGGAGAATTAAAAGTGAATTTTTGAATGGTCCTAATTATAAGCATAGGGATGATACCCTAAAAGAGTTCTGTAAGAATCAACTTAAGAAATTAACTCATCCTGACAAACCATTTGACAAAATGACATTGATTGATGTACTAAAAAGGGATTACCAGAAAGGTGGCAGTGGGATTTAGTACACAGGCCTGATGATTGGCTTGAACAATTTTTACGATATATTAACAGGCTGGATAGAGCAGTACAAAGAAGCATGTACCATAAAAATCACAATGATAGAGATCACAATGGTAGCAACTAAAGAAACAGTGACAGTGTAACTTCTATCGGGGTGAAAATGGTAACAGAGGCAGAAACTTTGAACATCAGTAGAATAGGAACAATGGGAATAACTATGGGCAATTTAATAGGAAAAACAATCATGGAGGTAACTATTTGGGAAATGGCAGTCAGCCACAATGGACGTCCACAGTTTTAGGGCAAGGAGACACCACAAGTACAAGACCCCCAGTTTACACTTATGTTTAGACAATAATAACAGTATTAATAATGTAACACAGGTATCTGAAATTAAATAAAAGGAACATCAGATTTCTCACCTATATTTTGATCAAAAGTTTTGCAATATTAATTTTAATTATAATGCTGTGGATACTAATCACAAACCGAAATGTGAAAGTAATGAGGATATTAATGTAGTGTTTACTAATGATTTCTTCTCATACTCAGAAAACAGTGTTATTGTTATATGTAAAACAGGTGATGACTTTATTGGATCTGAATTAGGTCGTATTCGTGATGTAGATGTGAATGATAGCTGTGAAATGACTGAGGTTGGTAAGTCTGAGACTGGTAGCTTATTGCAAATGAATGTAGGTGAGGTGTTTGACTTTAATGGAGATGAAACATGTGGTGTTAATGGTGTATATTTAATGAAGTAATTTTGGAAGAATATGAAGAGGATAATGATGATGATGAGTATCAAGGTTTTGTGGAGTTTAAGAGTAAGGAAGTGTTAGAGTTATTTTTGAATACGGGTAAGGAAAGTGATATTTGTGATGATGTAAGTTGAAGTGTAACAGCCATTAAGACCCATTTAAAACGAACATGTCCCAGTCTAATTCAGGATCACACATGTAAACAAAATATGTAACTCGTCTAGAAAAAATTATAACTGAGATAATGACTGTTTAATTTGTTTCACTGCAAAGTGTAGAAGCTCTGTAAATGAAGGGAACATTTCCCATGAAGGGAATCTCTAGTAATTAATAAAAAATGTAAATGTATTATTGTAATTTCTTATTTGAGAATTTATTCTTGAATGAAATAACAGACATGTACTAATACTGCATTGTACTAGCTATTCTGAACAAAATATACAATCAGATATATATTTTCATTTTTTGATAAATTTCAATTGTTAATTAATGAAATAATAATTTTAAACAATGTCGAGGATTGTTCGGGATTGTTAAGAATGTATAAATAGTTACAGCCATGTTGGCAAAGGGAGTCAGTCTGGTTTTGGTTTTTGAGCAGTGAGCATGTAGCTGCTCCTTTTGTATTGTAAATATTGTTTGCCTTTGTGATAATACTTTAATTATGTTTTGAAAGTATAATAAAAATTATGAAACTTAACACAAGATTAAACTAAATCAACTCTGCAGTAGTTGTTTTACAGTGACTGTTAAAGTGCTCAGGACCACGACTGCAGCAGATAATGAGTAACTATGAACAACCCCATTATTACGAGTAGTTAGAGAAAAGTTATAAAGTGAGAGTCATGGAATACCAGTCCGGTCAAAGCAGTTTTTCATTAATGTCATGCAGAGTAATGATCCAAACAGTAAAGGTGAGTTATCAGTAAGTCTAGAGAATAAAGGTGAAAACTTCTTTAAATTTGTTTGGGACCAAACTTATGAAAAAGTAGATAAATGTGCATTCTGGAGTAACTTAACTGTGGTTAGTCAAAATTTGTATCCAAATTGGTGGACTGGAATGAAAGAAGATCTAAGTAGGAAATGCAATTCTGATAGTAATATATTTTGTGTCCCTTCTGTAATAAGTGATGTTAGATGTGCTATGGAACCCATTCAGTGTGTTCAATATTTATCTGACAACATGTGTAACCAAAGTAATGCTATGATACCAGTAAAGATGATAAAACCCTGCAAAAACGGTATGGATATAGCATTTTATGAAACTGAAAGTGATCTCTTACATGAAGTGTCTGAAAACGGAGATGACGATTCAGATTTTGGATGTCCTTACATTAATATTAAGATTGATCAGTGGGAAGGGAACTGTTTGATTGATACAGGTAGCCCGATTTGTGGTATATCTGAACAATTTAGAGACAAGATTCAGTATAGTAAGAATTATGTGCAAATGCCCATTGTAGGTATAAAGATAAGAGGAGCTACAGGTAAGCAAAGAAAATCAGTAAAATCTCAGGTACTTTTAACATTTATTATAGAAGGCAAGACCTTTGAACATGGATGCTTAGTGATCCCTAGACTGGAAGAAAATATAATTCACTGTACAGATTGGATAGTGAAAGTTGAAGCTTGTTTTGGATGGAATGCTAAAGAATTGTTTATTTCGGAACTTAAAAGTAATACTTATGTGAAACCTTATTTCTGTTTCTTAAACTGTCGGAAAAGTTGTGACTATTTGCAAAACATTTTGAACCAAGGTGAATACCAGATGAATGATGATGATGATGATATAGATTTGCTGAGACTGAGGATCAGGATTTTGAAAGTGTAGTAGATGCTAAAGTAAGGGAAACTACAACTCTTAATGGCATACAAAAGGAACAACTTAGAGATTTGTTATTGGAGTTTAGAAATGCATTTAGTGAAAAACCAGGGAGGGTGTAAGGCCATCAGTGCATGCTTTACCTTAAAGACCATCAACCTTTCTTTCTCAAGCCATATAATATACTATTTTCAAAAAGGAAAGACGTAGAGAAAGAAATTCAGAAAATGGAAACATGGGGTGTAACTGAGAGAAGTAAGAGTGCTTAAAATAATCCTGTAGTTGTGGTAAGAAAGATAAATGATGGCGTGAGAATTGTTTTGGACTCTAGGCATCTTAATACATTTCTTATCAGAGAGAATGATCATCCTGAAAACATGGACGAGCTGTTACACAAATTTGATTGTGTAGAATACATGAGTAGTCTGGACTTGACCTCTGGATTTCACCAGATCCCACTTGAAATTAATTCTACAGAGTATACAGCATTTTTGTATGGAGTTAAGTGTTTTCAGTAGTGTGTGGTGTCATTTGGGCTAAATGTATCTGCAGCTGAATTCATAAGAGCTCTGGATTCTGTCTTAGGAAGTGAAGTGAGTTCAAAATTAATTGCGTATGTTGACAACATTCTGGTCACAGAAAAGACTTGGGAACAACATTTGAATCTGTTAAGAGATGTGTTTTCAAAATCAGAATCAGGAGGCATGACTCTGAAAATAGGTAAGCATAAATTTGATGTGGAAGAAGTTAAATTTTTAGGGCATGTTATATCTGAAAAACAAATTGCACCTGATAAAAAGAAACTTGATGCTATTACTAACTTTCCTACACCTTGCAATAAAAAACAGCTTAGATCATTTTTTGGCTTTTATAGAAAATTTTGTAGCAGCCAAGCTTTGAATTATCCATGCTTGTGTGAACTTTTGAAGAAGAATACCATTTGGTGTCAGACTGCTTTTGATGAGATCAAACAACAGTTATGTCGAGGTCACATATTGTTCAGGCCAGAGTTCTCTCTTCCTTTTTGTATTATGACAGACAGTAGTGATGTTTAGGTGCTCATTTATTTCAGGAGGTTGAAGGTGATGGTGTTATTGAACATAGATCTCTTGCTTTTGCTAGTAGAGTATTGCAGAAACATGAAAAAGACATACACTGTAACTGAGAAAGAATTTTTGGATGTACATTGGGTGTTCAACAAATTTAAAAATTATTTACCAGGTCACAGAGTCATCATCTATACTGATCACAAAGCATTATCTTACATTCAGGTGTGTAAGGTGTACCATAACAGAATTACTCATTGGGCCTTATTTTTACAGCAGTTCAATTATGAAATCAGATACATTAGGAGCACAGACAATGTAGTTGCTGAAGCTTTGTCTATGCTACCTTTAGGGAGTGAACCATCTAGTAGCTTTGGAGAAGGAGAAAAAGAGTTCAAAATTATGTACTTGAAAGGTGTGAAAGAGGAAAAAGATATTTGGAAATTTACAAAGACATCTGTAGGTATCAAAATCATGATCAAAACTGGAAATTGGTTAAGAAAAAGTTGGGTAAGAAAGGGGGAAAAAAGATGGAACTATATTCTAAGGTACACAGGGATATTTTATTCAGGAGACATAGGACTGACTCAGAGGATTGGAAACTATGTTGGCCAGAACAATGTATTGATACTTTAATTCCTTATACATATGAGAGTTTTGGTCATTGTGGAACAACCAAACATAGGAAGAAGGGTCAAGAAGAAGATTGCCAGCTGTGACGGATGTCAGACTGAAGGTAACTAGCCAAACAAGTAGAGGTCAAATGCAAAACATACTGCCTAATAATAACTATTTTTAAAGTTCATAAAGCTGTTTCCTCTCAAGAAAGCTGCCAGTAAGAAAATCATCTCCAAGTCTGAAAACACCTATTTTCATCAGGTGGGTATTCCCAAAACAATTTCAACTGATAATGGTTCTCAGTTTAAATCACAAGCTTGGAAAGATTTTGTTGATCATGCAGAAATAAGGCATATTCTTATCTCAGTGTGCCATCATTCGAGTAACCCTGCAGAAAGATATATGAGATAGAATGGAAGACTGTTTAGAACATATTGTAGTAAGAATCATGCCAGTTGGACAGATTATGTCAGCGATTTTGAGGACATTATGAACAGCTTACAACACTCTTCAACAGATTTTTTCACCATCTGAAGTCATGTTCAGTTGCAGACCAGCTAACTTTATTTCTGAAAATGTTGAGTTTCCCCGATATAAAATTCGGTCTCAACAGGAGAGGGAGGCGTGTGTTAGGGAGATGATGAAAAAGCAGGGGAATAGGACACATGATGGTAAAGGTAGATTTTCTAAGTTTTAAGTAGGAGATCTTGTGTTGGTGAAAGACAAAGAGAAATCGAAAGTGTTGACATCTAAGATAAAGAAATTTTTCGATATTTATATTGGGCCATTCAAAATTCATGAAAATCCACATCCTAATGCATACAGACTTGCGTATCATAAATGTAAGAAGTTGTTTGGATTACACAATATCACTGAACTGAAAGCATATAGACATGATCCATAAGTATCTAGTTTTTCTTCATTTATTCTTTTCCCGTCGTCATGAATTTAGTGTGTAAGATGATATTATTTCTAGAGTTCTCTTTTATCCATTGAATGAGTTTAAACCTATCTGTATACTCATAAGATCAGACAACTCTGTTTTGTTTTCTGGAATTTAGCACACACACACGAATATTGGTGTTTTAACGCTTTATAATATTTATTATATTACTCTGACAGTCATAAATCATATGTCAAATGAAAGAGCAACTCAAACAGTTTTACCAAGAACCTTATAAATGTTCAATGTGAGCACCATTTGTCACATGGCACACATCAAGTCTATAGCTGAGTTCTTCCCAAACGTTGATAAGTTTGTCTTTAGTGATTGTAACAACAGCTGCTTCAATTCAGTTTCTTACTTTAGGGAGGTCTGCTGGTAGCGGAGGCACATACACAATCATTGATGAAGCCCCGAAGGAAAAAATCACATGGCGTTAGGTTGGGTGAACGTGGAGGATATGCAAAGACAGCCCTGTCATTAGGCCCCTTGCGGCCTTGGGTACAGTGAAGTTCAACCAGTCACATACTTCGCTATGCCAGTGAGGTGGCGCACCATCTTGCTGGAAAATGAAGTTCTCTGGCTCATCTTCTTCCAACTGAGGGAAGAGCAATTGCTTTAATGTTTCAAGGTAATAAGTGGCAGTTACAGTAGGTTCACCAAAAAAAAGAAAGGCCCATAAACTTTCTGCCAGGATACGGAACAAAAAACAGTCACTTTAGGGGAATCTCAAAGCATTTGTACCACCTCATGAGGATTTTCTGAGCCCCAGATGCGCACATTGTGAGTGTTAACATGTCCACTAAGGTGAAAGGTTGATTCATCATGGAAGACAACATGATCCAGAAAATCTTCATCATCATGGAACAACATTTCGTTTGCAAAGTTGGCACATAATCCATGGTCTGCCAGCTTTAGAGCCTGTAATAAATGTAAATGGTAAGGACGTAGTTTTATGTGTTTTCTTAAAACTTTCCAAACAATCGGCATGGGAACTTGTAATTCACAACTAGCCTTCTGGACTGATTTCTTTGGGCTACGAGTAAACGACTCTCACTCGCTCAACAGTCTCTTCACTAACTCTTGGTCGTCCTGTGCTCTTCCCTTTACAAAGGCAGCTGGTATCTTCAAATTGATGATACCTTATATGAATGAAATTATCACTTGGAGGATCACAACCAAACTTCAGCCGGAATGCATGTTGCACAGTAACTACAGATTCGGTCTTTGCAAACTGCAAAACACAAAACGCTTTCTGTTCACTAGTCACCATCTTTGCTACTACCACTGTCTGGCGGATTGCAGCAGAAACATTGCGTACTGCGCATGTGCACTGGTGTCAAACATAACTGTTTGAGTTGCTCTTTTTTATTTGACATATCATTAATAACTGTAAGTTTAATGTTGTTGTTGTTGTTGTCTTCCTCAGTCCTGAAACTGGTTTGATGCAGCTCTCCATGCTACTCTATCCTGTACAAGCTTCTTCATCTCCCAGTACTTACTGCAACCTACATCCTTCCGAATCTGCTTAGTGTATTCATCTCTTGGTCTCCCTCTACAATTTTTACCCTCCACGCTGCCCTCCAATGGCAAATTAGTGATCCCTTGATGCCTCAGAACATGTCCTACCAACCGGTCCCTTCTTCTTGTCAAGTTGTGCCACAAACTTCTCTTCTCCCCAATTCTATTCAATACCTCCTCATTAGTTATGTGATCTACCCATCTAATCTTCAGCATTCTTCTGTAGCACCACATTTCGAAAGCTTCTATTCTCTTCTTGTCCAAATTATTTATTGTCCATGTTTCACTTCCATACATGGCTACACTCCATACAAATACTTTCAGAAAAGACTTCCTGACACTTAAATCTATACTCGATGTTAACAAATTTCTCTTCTTCAGAAACGCTTTCCTTGCCATTGCCAGTCTACATTTTATATCCTCTCTACTTTGAACATGATCAGTTATTTTGCTCCCCAAATAGCAAAACTCCTTTACTACTTTAAGTGTCTCATTTCCTAATCTAATTCCCTCAGCATCACCCGACTTAATTCAACTACATTCCATCATCCTTGTTTTGCTTTTGTTGATGTTCATCTTATATCCTCCTTTCAAGACACTGTCCATTTCGTTCAACTGCTCTTCCAAGTCCTTTGCTGTCTTTGACAGAATTACAATGTCATCGGCGAACCTCAACGTTTTTATTTCTTCTCCATGGATTTTAATATCTACTCCAAACTTTTCTTTTGTTTCCTTTACTACTTGCTCAATATACAGATTGAATAACATCGCTGCTTCTTTTTCATGCTCCTCGACTCTGATAACTGCCATCTGGTTTCTGTACAAATTGTAAATAGCCTTTCACTCCCTGTATTTTACCCCTGCCACCTTTAGAATTTGAAAGAGAGTATTCCAGTCAACATTGTCAAAAGCTTTCTCTAAGTCTACAAATGCTAGAAATGCAGGTTTGCCTTTCCTTAACATATTTTCTAAGATAAGTCGTAGGGTCAGTATTGCCTCACGTGTTCCAACATTTCTGTGGAATCCAAACTGATCTTCGCCGAGGTCGGCTTCTACCAGTTTTTCCATTCGTCTGTAAAGAATTCGCATTAGTATTTTGCAGCTGTGACTTATTAAACTGCTAGTTTGGTAATTTTCACATCTGTCGACACCTGCTTTCTTTCGTATTGGAATTATTATATTCTTCTTGAAGTCCGAGGGTATTTTGCCTGTCTCATACATCTTGCTCACCAGATGGTAGAGTTTTGTCAGGACTGGCACTCCCAAGGCTGTCAGTAGTTCTAATGGAATGTTGTCTACTCCCGGGGCCTTGTTTCAACTCGGGTCTTTCATTGCTGTGTCAAACTCTTCACGCAGTATCGTATCTCCCATTTCATCTTCATCTCATACAAGTGGTTCTCTTTTCTTCAAAGGTCTCTTTAATTTTCCTGTAGGCAGTATCTATCTTACCCCTAGTGAGATAAGCCTCTACATCCTTACATTTGTCCTCTAGCCATCCCTGCTTAGCAATTTTGCACTTCCTGTTGATCTCATTTTTGAGACGTTTGTATTCCTTTTTGCCTGCTTCATTTACTGCATTTTTATATTTTCTACTTTCATCAATTAAATTCAGTACCCCTTCTGTTGCCCAAGGATTTCTACCAGCCCTCGTCTTTTTACCTACTTGATCCTCTGCTGCCTTCACTACTTCATCCCTCAGAGCTACCCATTTTTCTTCTACTGTATTTCTTTTCCTCATTCCTGTCAATTGTTCCCTTATGCCCTCCCTGAAACTCTGTACAACCTCTGGTTCTTTCTGTTTATCCAGGTCCCATCTCGTTAAAGTCCCACCTTCTTCTTTTTTTTTTTTTTTTTCTGGTGGGGTTTAAGGGCGCTCAACTACTGAGGTCATTAGCGCCCAGTCACTGTTGTTAGAGCACATGGAAACTAGTAAAACTCAAGGGGAGGAGGGGACACCAGAAAGACCTGACAAAGATGCAGATAAAATAAGTAAAAAGGTTAGATGTCTTTGGACAAGCCAGTCAAAGTTATAAAACGCAGAACACGAGCAACTGCTCGAGCGTCATCAGCTAAAATATCCGGTAAAGTAGATGGCAGGGACAGGACAACACGAGATTGACTAAAGTGGGGACACGACAATAAAACATGGCGCACTGTTAATGGCTGACCACAAGGGCACTGCGGGGCTGGGTCACCGGAGAGCAGGTAGCGGTGGCGGTGGCTGTGGCTAAACCGGCAATGCCCAATCCGCAACCTGGTCAGAAGGACCTCCTCTCGCCGAGATGGTCAGGAGGAGGTTGTCCAAGCAGTTGGGAGCGGTTTTACTGCCCGGAGCTTGTTTCCTTGGAGGGACGACCAAGCATCCCACCACAACGACACCAGCCTCTTACAAACATCCCCACGAACGTCAGATGATGGGACACAATGGGAGGCTGGCCGAGGCAGGACGACTGCAGCCTTGGCTGCAGCATCCGCAGCCTCATTCCCAGGCACTCCTACATGTCCGGGAACCCACAGAAAGCTGACAGGAGAACCATTATCAGCGAAAGAATGGAGGGACTGCTGTATCCGTTGAACCAAGGGATGGACCGGATAGGGAGCTCCAAGGCTCTGAAGAGCACTGAGGGAATCAGAGCAGAGTACATACGATGAATGGCGGTGGCGGGGGGCATACTGAACGGCCTGATGGAGAGCAGAAAGCTCGGCCGTAAAGCTGGAACATTGGTCGAGGAGCCGGTATTTATAGGTGGCGGCCCCGACGACAAAGGCACAGATGACACCATCGTCAGTTTTGGAGCCATCGGTGTAAATAAAGGTGTGACCGGCAAGTCGAGCACGAAGTTCGACAAACCGTGAGCAATAAACTGCAGCCGGAGTACCCTCCTTCGGGAGTGAGCCGAGGTCGAGATAAATATGAACCGGAGCCTGGAGCCAAGGTGGTGTCGGGCTCTCACCCTCTCTGAAGGTGGTAGGGAGGGCAAAATCCAATTGTCGAAGCAGGCGACGGAGGCGGACTCCGGGGGGCAGCAGGGCAGACACATACAACCCGTACTGACGGTCGAGAGAATCGGCGAAGAAGGACTGGTAAGAGGGGTGGTCGGGCATAGACAACAGCAGGCAGGCATACCGACACAGCAGTATGTCGCGCCGGTAGGTCAATGGTAATTCGGCAGCTTCAGCATAAAGACTCTCGACAGGACTAGTGTAGAAGGCTCCGATCGCAAGACGTAACCCCCGATGGTGGATGGAGTTGAGACGGCGTAAGAGGGATGGCGGAGCAGACGAAGCTCCCATAATCCAGCTTCGAGCGGACTATGGACTGATACAAGCGAAGCAGGACAGTGCGATCCGCTCCCCAAGATGAACCACTAAGAACTCTGAGGACATTAAGGGAACGTGTACAACGGGCCGCCAAATAAGAGACATGCGGAGACCAACACAGTTTCCTGTCCAACGTGAGCCCTAGAAACTTAGTTGCTTCCACGAATGGGAGAAAAACGGGACCGAGATGTAAGGAGGGTGGAAGGAACGCTTTATATCGCCAAAAGTTGATACAAACCGTCTTCTCTTCAGAGAACCAGAAGCCATTCGCCACGCTCCACGAGTATAGGCTGTCTAGACAACGCTGAAGGCAGCACTCCAGGAGGCATGTTCTCTGGGCACTGCAGTAGATCGCTAAGTCATCGACAAAGAGAGAGCCTGAGACATTAGGTGGAATGCAATCCATAATTGGATTGATCGCGATGGAAAGAAGGGCTATGCTCAAGATGGAGCCCTGAGGCACTCCGTTCTCCTGGAGGAAGACGTCGGACAATACGGAACCCACACGTACCCTAAACTTTCGATCCATTAAAAAGGAATCAATAAAAAGGGGCACGCGACCGCGTAGGCCCCACCTGTGTATAGTGTGGAGGATACCTCCTCTCCAACAGGTATCATAAGCCTTCTCCAAATCGAAGAACACGGCTACCATTTGGCGCCGTCGCAAAAAGTTGTTCATGATGAAAGTCGACAAGGTGGTCAACAGCGGAGCGGCGGCGACGAAAGCCACATTGGACATTGGTAAGTAGCCATCGAGATTCAAGAATCCAAACTAACTGAGCATGAACCATGCTCTCCATCACCTTACAGACATGGCTTGTAAGAGAAATGGGGCGGTAACTAGAAGGAAGGTGTCTATCCTTCCCGGGTTTGGGTATAGGAACAACGACGGCATCACGCCAACCCATGGGGACCTGACCTTTGGTCCAGACGCGATTGTAGGTACGAAGAAGGAAGCTTTTGCCCGCCGGAGAAAGGTGTGCCGGCATCTGAACGTGAATGGCATCTGGCTCCGGAGCAGAAGACCGGGACAGGGCAAACGCGTGTTCGAGTTCCCACATAGTAAAGGGGGCATTATAAGTTTCCAGATTCAGTGAGTGGAAGGAAGGTCGCCGAGCCTCTTCTGCCTCTTTCCTGGGAAGGAAGGCAGGGTGGTAATGGGCGGAGCTTGAAACCTCCGCGAAAAACTGGCCGAAGGCATTGGAGACAGCCACAGGATCAACGAGGACCTCATTACCCAAGGTCAGGCCAGGTACCGAGGAGTGGGCCTTAATGCCCGACAGCCAGCGCAGGCCACCCCATAGGACAGAAGAGGGAGTAAAACTGTTAAATGAGCTGGTGAAAGAGGCCCAACAAGCTTTTTTGCTGTCTTTGATGACTCTACGGCATTACGCTCGGAGTCGTTTGTATCCAATACAATTCGTCAACGTAGGATGGCAGCGAAAGGTGCGTAAAGCACGTCGTTGAGCACGGATAGCGTCTCTACAAGCCTCGTTCCACCAGGGGATGGAAACGCGATGCGAAGAAGAGGTAGTACGAGGAATGGAACGTTCGGCAGCATTGATGATAACAGCCGTGAGGTATTCGACGTGACTGTCACAACTGAGAAAATCGTGGTCCGGAAAGGTCGCCAGGGAGGAGTAAAGTCCCCAGTCAGCTTTCGGTATGTTCCAGCTCGAAGGACGTGGGGATGGGGTGTGGTGCAGGAGATGAATGACACAGGGGAAGTGGTCGCTCGAATAGGTGTCAGAAAGGACATACCACTCGAACCGACGGGCAAGAGTGGTAGAACAGATCGAGAGGTCCAAGTGGGAGTAGGTATGAGTAGAGTCCGAGAGGAAAGTCGGGGCGCCAGTATTGAGGCAGGCAAGATTGAGATGGTTGAAGACATCCGCCAAGAGTGAGCCTCTTTGACAGGATGCAGGAGAGGCCCAAAGGGGATGATGGGCATTGAAGTCGCCAAACAATAAAAACGGCGGGGGAAGCTGAACAATCAGGTGCATCATGTCAGCCCGACTAACAGCAGTTGAAGATGGAGTGTAGATGGTACAAACTGAAAAAGTAAAAGCAGAAAGAGTAATACGGACAGCTATTGCTTGGAGTGGGGTGGTCAATGGGATGGGATGGTAATAGACATCGTCCCGAACGAGCAACATGACCCCACTATGAGCTGGGATACCATCCACAGGGGTGAGGTCATACCGCTCCGAGGTATAGTGGGTAAAGGCAATACGGTCAGTCGGGCGCAACTTGGTTTCCTGGAGACCAAGGACGAGCGGGCAGTGCAGGCGGAGGAGCAGTTGTAATTCCTCCCGATTAGATCGAATACCTCTTATGTTCCAATGTAACAAGGCCATTGTTAATCAAAAAAGAGGGGGGAACGAGACGGGGGAAGAGCTGGTCACCTCGACGGCCGCGGAGGGCCAGGTTTCGAGGGAACAACGCTACAACCGGCGGGAGGTGGATCCAGTTCCATCGAGTCGTCGCCAGCTGCGGCCGCTGTCCCTGGTTGTGTAGGAGGAGCAGCATCATTTGCCGACGAGAGGCCAGCTGAGCGCCTGGCAGCAGAGCGTCCCGGCGAAACTGAGGACGGCCGGGAGCAACGGCTCACGAATGGAGCATCAGACGAAACACGCCGGGGTGGAGAGGGGGATAGAGACTACTTCTTGGAGGCCTTCTTGGAAGTCTGAGGAGGCACAGGGATGATGGGCTGGACCCAAAGAAGGTCCTCACGCGTGGGGTCCGATTTGGAATGCCGGACCTCGGAAGCTGGGGTCCGGAACGTTTCCCTGATGGACGCCTGAGAAGAGGATCGCTTCTCAGGCAGTGGGGGAGGGGGGGGGGAAGAGGAGGAGGAGGAGGAGGAGGAGGAGGAGGAGGAGGAGGAGGAGGAGGAGGAGGAGGAGGAGGAGGAGTGGCCCCTGGGGCAGAGGGGGTGGGGGCCACGGGGGAGGAGGATTTGGGAGGTGGAGGCAGAGACCCCGGATGGGGGGAGGAGGCGGAGGGGAGACAGGATAGGGGTGAGGATACCGCGGAAGGAGTGGACACAACTGAGGCAAACGAAGTGGTCAACGGCACGGGATGGAGGCGGTCATACTTCTTCCTGGCCTCAGTATAAGAGAGACGATCCAAAGTTTTGAGTTCTTGTATCTTCTTGTCCTTCTGATATGCGGGGCAGTCTGAGGATCTAGGCGAGTGGATGCCAGGACAATTAACGCACCGAGGTGGTGGGGTGCATGTATGTTCCTCACGAAGAGGATGTCCACAATCGCCACAAAGGGTCTCAGCCTCACACCGGGACGACATGTGCCCAAAGCGCAAACACCGAAAACAGCGCATAGGAGGCGGGACATAAGGTCGCACGTCGCACCGGTAGCACATCACCTTTACCTTCTCTGGGAGAACATCCCCCTCGAAGGCGAGGCTAAAGGCCCCGGTGTCGATGCGACGGTCTTTGGGGCCGCGCTGGACTCGCCGGATGAAATGCACGCCTCGGCGCTCCAGGTTGGCCCTGAGCTCCTCATCAGATTGCAGCAGGAGGTACCGATGAAAAATAACCCCCTGCGTCCTATTTAGTGCCAGATGCAGGACAATGGACACTGGGATGTCCCCTAGCGGTCGCACGCCTGGAGCGCCGCCGACTGTGTGGCGGAGGTGGTCTTTATAAGAACGGACCCCGAACGCATCTTATTGAGAGCCTCGATTTCCCCGAAGATGTCCTCAATGTGCTGAACAAAGAACATGGGCTTGGAGGTGGCGAACGTCCCCCCATCGGTTCAAGAACAGACCAAATAGCGCGGGAAGTACTTCGCCCCAAGCCAGCGGGCCTGTCCCTCCTCCCAGGGAGTAGCCAAGGGGAAAGGGCAGGAGAACCAGAACTAGAGACAGTACCTTTCCTTTTGAAAGACTCGGCCGCAGAGCGACCTGATACGTGTTGACGCTTCATCTGCGAAACGTCCGCCCCGATACCACCCACTCCGACCAGGGGCTCTCCCCACGGGCGCCACCCAGCCTCAGCAAGGGCCACCTGGCAGGATGACCATTGCCGGGAGTCCTGATGCCCCAAGGAGACGGGCATCTACTCCTTGGCCGACGTGGGGAGGGTGCAGCTCAGGTATCGGCAGTACGATCCCTGTGTTGTCAGGGGGCTACAACCTAGAGGGTGCATGACGACCCCACCACAACGGGCTGGCTACCGTGCTGGATTTCTGGTGCCATGGAAAGTCCATCATGATCGTAGGTGCAGATGGGGACGCACTATGGGCGTAACTTGTACAACCCATCAGGCGTTTAGGCCCAATTTGAGGAATAGTGGGTATGGTTACAACGCCGGTACAATGCTGAGTGCCAAGGTCTTAGTGCACCGAGGACCAGTGGTACACCACGTAAGGCATCCTTCCCCAAAAGGCTTGTACTTCTGTAGAATTTTGAAAGATGGAGGTCAAACCCGAAGGGGGACCATCACATGGAAGGCCGAAACGGTTGAAACTCCTTTTAGTCGCCTCTTACGACAGGCAGGAATACCTCGGGCCTATTCTTACCCCGGACCTGCAGGGGGGGAAATTCCCACCTTGTTGCAGTTTCTTAAGTTTTAATCTACACTTCATAACCAATAGATTGTGGTCAGAGTCCACATCTGCCCCTGGAAATGTCTAACAATTTAAAACCTGGTTCCTAAATCTCTGTCTTGCCATTATATAATGTGATACCTTCTAATATCTCCAGGATTCTTCCGTGTATACAACCTTCTGTTATGATTCTTGAACCAAGTGTTAATCAAGCTAAGTTATGCTCTGTGCAAAATTCTACCAGACGGCTTCCTCTTTCATTTCTCTCCCCCAATCCATATTCACCCACTATGTTTTCTTCTCTCCTTTTTCCTACTC
The DNA here is from genome assembly GCF_021461395.2 of Schistocerca americana. Lineage (NCBI taxonomy): Eukaryota > Metazoa > Arthropoda > Insecta > Orthoptera > Acrididae > Schistocerca > Schistocerca americana. The sequence continues at coordinate 91,275,279 of NC_060124.1, read as the reverse complement.
TCGAATTCCAATCACCCATGACTATTAAATTTTCGTCTCCCTTCACTACCTGAATAATTTCTTTCATCTCATCATACATTTCATCGATTTCTTCATCATGTGATGAGTGTAATAAATATTATAAAGCGTTAAAACCCCAATATTCATTTATAAACACCCTTCTTCATTGCATTTAACTTTCTTTATTAATGTTTGTAATGTGAACACTTTTTAATCTTAACTGACATAAATCCCATATAATTGAGTTTTAAAAGTAGTTACTAAGGAGAATGATGCACCAGCTAAATCCATTGGGTAGAACAGCTAATTAGGATTGTGGAAAGGACCAAATAAGGTTGGGGGTCAGCTTCCTCTTCTAATTGTAATTTATTGTAATTTAATAACACATTTACAACCAAAGTGGCACATAGCCAAACCTTTACCAAATGCAACTCTTTCACAGCTAAATGCCTCCAAACAAGAAATCTTAACAAATCAACAAGATTAAAATCCAATTAAGATAGCAATAAAATAATTTAAAAAGTCTATCACTGCTAGGTGGAAAGCCTCAAAGCAAAGTAGATAGAACAAACATATTAAGGTGCAATACAAATGGCTGAAGGCCACAATTAAGTTCCAAAAATTTTAGAATATATTATCATAGATTTTAAAGGCAGAAGGCCACAATGTTTAAAAACAATCTTAAAAATCAACAACATAAAAATGCAATTAAAAAACCAAATAAAATAAATTTAAGAAAAATCACGGCTAAGTGGAAAGCCTCAAGGCAAAACAGACAGAACAAACATATGGAAGATGCAATACCAATGGCTGAAGGCCACAATTAAGTTTCAAAATTTTTTAATATATTACCATAATCTTTTAAAGGCAGAAGCCGCAGTGATTAAGCTTGAAAGATAATTTTGAGAATAAGGTTGCAAGACTGAAAGCCCACAATTAATTTTGCAAAATTTTAAGATAAAAAGAAAAAAATAACCGTAAGCCTTAAATTTTAAGTAGCTGAAAACAGATAATTAAACACTGGTGGGAAAGACAATAAAGGCAATGGCACTCAGAAGCCTCTAGGGAGGTTAGTCTGCCCTCATTCACTTAGGCGAGACAGGTGGTGAGCCCAACTACACTTCATCAGTCGGAACCCAACCAGGGGCAGCCACGGACCGACTGACAATGACTTGCTTCCCATCAATCAGTACATGAGAACTCAAACAGAAAAGGTTATAAATATGATAATCCACAATGGAGTTTGTATTAGCTGCCAAAATCACACACCATGCTGGACAGCAACAACAGGTGAGGAAATGACGCAACCTAAAACTACGTTAGTGGCCATGGCAGGTAACCGGAACACTAACAGCGACTAGGCAGAAAATTTGGCAGGTACACTTGAATTTGAAACACGGTAATATAGTTAACTTCACCCAAAAGAATACTGCCTGAATTTACTTTTGTGCTTAGGGCAGGTAACCAGAACACTCACGGCCACAAGGCAGAAAATTCCACTGGTACTCTCGAATAATAGTCAACCAATATAGTTAATTCCACTGCATGGCAGCTAAATTTCAGCGTTAGAAACACTCGGTGTTGCTCACAGGAAAACCTCTCCAGCAGCAAACCACCAAAACGAACCACCACAACATGAATTGACATGGCTTGGGTAGTTTAAACCACTACTCAATTTTGATGTCCTGGGTTGGTGAACTACAGAGCAATGTAGCAATCAGACAGCTACACACACACACACACACACACACACACACACACACACACACACACACTGCACAGGGACAGGCAGTGGACCCAGTAACTGCACTTTGCGGAGATATCTTCCCCGGTCTGCAGCAACCGACCAACTGCCTGCTGGTCTGTTGCGACTTCTGCTCCATGGCGACTGCACTGCTATTGTGTCTCCCACTCACTTCCAGACACACAATGACGGAAATACTGGCTTGGACCCAACCATGCAGAGGAAACAAGCCCACGGGCTAAACGACATCCCTGCACCAGGAAAGGACCGACCCAAGTCCCAGTAGATGGTAACTGAAGGGGACCAGAAGCGCTCAGAGAACCAGTTACACGTCACCCGATGAGACGGAGCACTGCCCTCAGAATGCTGACACCACCTAAAATAGTCCTCAACGGAAATAATGGCAACTACACACAACCTGACAAACACTTGCACGAAGACCTGAAAAATACCCAACAGTAACTAAGCATGCATGAAGACAAATTGGGAGTTGATGCACACACACACACGCGCGCGCACACACACACACACACACACACACACAGAGCTGACTCATGAACTATCAGCGAGCCGAGACGCATCGTCTGGTAGGACGACCGACCTACGACCCACCAAAACCATGGCCCGGCTCAAGTGATGTGTGGCGGCAATGATCAGGCGAGCCATGTCGACGCAGACCTCACTGCAGCTCCACCCGACTGCACTAGTGCCGCATTGCAACTCACCGACTGGCTGGTCCTGACTACTCCAGACGCATTCCTACTGACTGCAGCAACCTGAACTCCGTTACAACAAACAATGACCTGGAAGTCCTAGCAGTCGAGCAAAGATACTACAAGAGGGGATATATCAACAAGCACTGCTAGTGCCAGTCACAGTCAAGCAAAGCAGCAACTCAGTGACAGTAGTAACTTAAATTAACATAGTGAGGTGGAAGTACATTAAAAATAGGGTGTAAAATACATGATGGCGGGAACACGAGTCATGCACGGCTCAGAGAACATCTCGTGTGATGTGAAGGAGGTATTGAACAATATATTTAGTACACAAAACAATGTCTCAAGATTTGATGTGATTGGTAGACTTGATGTCACCTATCCATTTCAGTGTGTGATGAGAACTCCAGGGAGGAAGCTGGAAGATGATGTGGGAAGATGATGTGGGAAGATGATGTGGGAAGATGATGTGGGAAGATGATGTGGGAAGATGATGTGGGAAGATGATGTGGGAAGATCCACTCCCCACACTGATGCATGGCTGTACCCTGCTGGACCAATCAACTTCGAGATATCATGAGTGCTGGGTAAGGTACTCTAGCATCTGTGGACTTGATCTGTGTTGTAACTGATATTTGTGAATTGTTAGCCAAGACTGCTAAAGACTTATTCAGCATAAACGTATGTTTTCTTGAAGTACAATTCATTATGTGACTTTAAATCAGTATGTACTCTATCATTTTTAAGCTAATTTCTAGATCTATATACATAGGTTAGTTTGTATGGACAGTTAGCAAATAGTGCGGAAGACATTCACTAGTGTAGTCTATATAATAAGACGTATACATGTCTGCTTTTGGTTCTCAAGCTACTGGATTGTGTCATCCTGTATTTATCCTAAGTATTGCATTATTGCATCTGAATGGAACTTGAGTTGTGGACACTCACGCTTAGCTCTGTTTTGGGTACCCCTGGTGTGTGCATGCACAAGAAGAGCGTACAACCATTGGTTGAGGATAGGTGTTTCAATTACTCTTTGCATATAACTGAACTTATTGGTATGATTATGACCTTTATTCGTTTTGTTGTGTCAAATCATCATTTTGCTGGTTTGTTACTGGTGGTTTGTATTCATGGGTCATATTTTTACATTTTGATCTTTCACGAGCTAACATGTCCTTGAATACTCTGCTTTATATGGCCGATTGATTCCTACTCATAGTTCAGTATATTCTGCTCTGTACCTGTCATGAGTTTTCGAGTCTGCTCACTCCTACACTTAGGCTCTGAAATCCTCTCTTCTCTTTTGAAGATTTTGAAGGTTTGATTGTATGGATGTTAAATTGAAATTTGTAATTCTAGTAATTTACATTGTCTATTTTTATAGTTTAGTGGTGTAATGTTGTAATTTTCACATATTATTTGTTTTGTGACAATATGTTTCACAGCTCTGGAAAATCTGAATACCATATCCTGATATCCCCAAAGTAAGGTCTATAATCTTTTACAGTGGTTTATGTCAGTTTACAGCTTGAACATTTAGCTATTTTTCCAACATAATCACCATTTCTGTCAATGCAATTTTGTAGACACTGTGGCAGTTTTTGTATACCCATGTCATATCAGCTCACCGCCAAGCTGTTCAGAAAGTTACGAACTGGCGTGATTGTTGCTGGTCTCGGTTGTGACGAAACCTGGGCATACCACTTTACACCTGAGTCCAGAAAGTTGTCCTGTTCGGCTACAAGGCAGTGAAGAAATGCGCAGAACGCATCAACTCTTTGCCACATGTGGTCCTCAGTCAGCATGCATGGTACCCACCTTACACACACCTTCCGATAGTTCAATGTTTCCACTAAAACTGTGAGCGGTGCTTCGGGAAACCTCAGGAACCAACGTGTAGAGATCATCCACGCTGACCCACCGATCTTCACGCTTACTTCACTCAGCCTTTAACACTGTCTCGTCAGAAATTGATGGTCTCCTGCTCCTTTGTTCGTCATGAATTTCAGTCCAACCAGCTGCAAACTCTCTACACTACTTACAAACATTTGACATCCATACACTTCCATTAATTGGTGAGGATTTCAATCGGTGCAGTGCCATTTAGGTTCAAAAACCTAATAACTCCGCACAATTTGCACTTGGCGGTAACATCCAATGGGCACTCCATTCTCAACGGCTGCCAAGCCAAGACTGAGCACCTCAGCACAGTGTGTGCATGAAGCATTCTTCATATCGGTGTGACGAACTGCCACACACACACACACACACACACACACACACACACACACACACACACACACACACACACACACACACAGACAGACAGATAACCCAGACGGTGTAACACTGTGCCAAGATGTGCTGGCTGTGCACCAAGGCATGTTTAGCCACAGGGTGATCCTCCTTACCAACAACGACTGTCTGCCTGTGTCCATTCATGTGAATGGACAGTTTGTTGCTGGTCATTCCCACATAGAAAGCTTCACAGTGTAGGCGGTTCAGTTGGTAAATCACGTGGGGTGCTTTCACACATGGCTCTGCCTTTGATTGTATACACCTTCCGGGTTACAGGACTGCTGGTGGTGGTGGTGGTGGTGGTGGTGGTGGTGGTGGTGGTGAGGAGAGTGCATGGGACAGGTTTTACACCGGGGGTTGTTACAAGGGTAGGAGCCAGAGGGTAGGGAAGGTGGTTTGGGGATTTCATAGGGATGAACTAAGAGGTTACCCACATCATTTCGTCCTTCCCTCTTTCCTGATGAAGCAACCGTGGGTTGCGAATGCTTGGTGGGTGGGTGTGCGTGTGCGCGCGCGTTTTAAAGTAGATATTTTTCATATGTTCTCTGTAATATGTTATTTATCAGACACTTCTCTACATCTGTCTGCTATCCTGGGCATTATTTTGTACACTGTTTGGCAAACCTTATAGTCTGTCACAAAATATTGCAACACCCAGTGTCCAAATTTTGCAAGGGGTACATTGTAATGGGACACCACTTTTTTATATAAAAAAAAACATACCACGTATCCTTTTGATTCTTGTATAGGTGAACATTCTCAGTTTAACTGAATGAACTTCATATGGTTCTGTATACAATGTGTTGTTTGAGGTGGACAGGAGGAACCGGGGGCACCACTGTGCAAGTACTTAAATTGTGAAGGACAGACTATTTTATGTCAAATCTAAAATTTCCTTTGCTATCTGTCAGACATTTTATGTTATCAGGAAAATGGGCAAAAGAATGTTTCTACATGCTGAACCCTTTTTTAGCCACTGACAGCTATAATTAAAAAGTAAAGCAATTTTTCCCTATAGTGTTGTACATATGGACCTCAGTGTTCTCAAATTGTGTTGGATAATTTAGGACTTATTTCATTAATGAATATGTATTGTGATGGCACAGTTAAAATGCCTAGCTCCTTGAAAAGGTACCATCATCATGTCTGGTCAAACAGCACATTCTTACTGCTCATGTTTGTGCTATCAACAATTTCTAACTTGTTTTTGTTTGATTTTGTGTTTTAGGGCGCAAAAACAATTACGGTGATATGCACCCAAGTCAGAACTAGAACACTAAGCGGAGGGGGGGGGGGGGGGGGGGGGGGGAGTTAAAAATTACTACATGTTAAGCACATGCAACAGAAGGAAAGACAGCTAGAAACAGGGACTTTGAGAAAGGTCCATAAAATATGCCCTAGAGAAATGGAAGTCTCACCATATTGCTACAGTTGATAAAAAGAAAAGTGATCAACAGCCCACACGCCATATGATAAAATGGCCGATAACAGACAGCAAACATGAATGAGAACGTAAGTGGTTCAAGAAAGGGTATTTTGTCAGGAAATGGTGAATCAGAGGTCAAAGCAGACCAGGAAGAAATGCAAGAGCTCCTAGTGGTCATGATACAATTTTGTTTCCTGGAGGCGGAGAACAAGCAGAAACGGTAGTTCTGAGAGCAGCCGTAAGGCTGTCTCATTGGAGCAAAGGTTGCAAACACTCCATTGGAGGAGAGTCATAATGGGGAAAGGAGTGGAAGGAAAAGTGAAGGGGGGTATCATTTCAGTTGCTGCCAAGCACCATCCTTCAAAGACTCACTGTTACACGATGCAGAGGCTGGAGGTTTCTGTTCCACGAGATCTACAGAGGTGTCAGCATTCTACCTCTGTCAATCTGGAGTCCAGGGCAGAATAGTCCATAGTGTGCACCAGCAACGTGGAGGTCATCTTGGTGATGGAATCACATAGCAGTACCATCAAAGAGGATCTTTGAGTCAGCAAAGAAAACCATTTACCTATGTTTGACTTCGAGTTTTTCTGTTTTGGCACAAGACAACTCAGATGTTGGCTGGCTGGAGGGACATAGGAAGTCTTCACAGGAGTATTCCTTTGGTCCTTTTCTGCCTGCTGTTTGTGTAGCAGTGGCCTTCACCCTGAGAGGTGAAAATTTTGTTGTTGCACAGCTGGAGGATAAGACAGATGCTACCACGACACTGGGTGGTTTCACAACTGCAACACTGAATTTGGTGTCACATGTATGCATGGCCATGTCCTTTGTGGAGCGAGATGTAGCAAGAACAGTACTGCAGGTGGCAGATGGTAGAATGTAGAGTTTGACTAGCCAACAAGTTGAGTGAACAGGCAAGGCACTTTTTGCTTCACCTGGATGGCCCATTTATCAAGATACATGTGAGGAGGCGGCATGGTTGTCATTACAGTTGATACAGGGGGAGGGGGGGGGGGGAGGAGAAGGAGGTGGAAAATCTCCCTTGTAAGCGTCCCTACCACAGGTTACACATTTGGCCATCTGTCTACAGGACCATTGAGTGAGGTTATAATGATACTGGTAGCAATAGTAGTGTATTTGGTTCAGAATGTATGGTCAAACTGTTGTAACTTCATAGCCTGCTTCGATCTTTGACAGAAGCACCACAAAAAGTGCAAAAGAGGGCATGTGGGCACTAAGGATGCATCTACTTTTTTGTCATCTGATGGACTGCACTGATGCCCTGATTAGAGGTACCTTTGGATTTCTGACTTGGTCAGACCACCAAGCAGCCTAGTACAAATAACACAGGAAGAATTCAGCTTTCTTTGACCTCAGTTCAAACAAGATAGTCGTGGAGAAGCAAAGCTGCAAGTAGTATTTGTGCTTGAGAATCAGAAGTAGTCTCCAAAAGCAAAATACCATTTCATAAATAAGAGCAGGATTTCACGAGGCCAGCAATTGAACCAACACCTCTCTGAATAATAAACATTTACTGCAGTGAACTACTGATAGTCTTCAGTACATGATACCATGAGGAACCATGGTGCAGCTGGGAAGGTCTTTGAATCATTAGCCTCATTCTGAAGATGATTGGCTCATTGTGAGAAAATTCCCTATGATTTTCATCTCCAATGACATGCTCCTTCCAGATGGGGAAAATTATTCTGTAAGGAACCATAGTGCACAGCAACCATATACTAATGAAGAGTAACATAGCAACCCGTTGCAGTTCCATTGGTTTTTATTATTGTACAAATCCAGATTTCAGGTTTAAATAGCCATCTTCAGTCCATATGAGTGGGTTACAATCCAACAAACCCTTAGCAACACATGTCACCATTTGACTATGGATGTCTAGGCAGAAGAAAATTTCCCTTCTGCCTATACACCAGTAAAGTTATGACAAGTACCGTTATGCATTTGATTGTAGCCCACTTAAATGCACTGAAGATGGCCATAGCTGAAATCTGGATAAGCAACGATTTTTTAAAAAGAAAAAAAACACTACTGGAACTGTAACTGATTGTCATGTTCCTATTCTTCCTTATATAATTCCATCAGATACTGATTGTAAATATGCAAAATATGTAAGGAGATTAGTTTCCAAGACTAGAAATCGTATGAAGAGCAGAAGTAGCTGAACTTTATTGTTTGAGAAGCCCTGTAACTTGCTTCTACCAGGTCAAGGTTTTATCAATACTTACACCCAAATTTTTGTATCATTGAGCCAATTTACTTACTCCTGTTTATGCTATATCAGTTGCTAATATGGCTGAACTGAAAAGCATGATTTTTCCAAGATTTGGGGACCTTTTTCTGGGACCCATTTAATAGTTCTTTGGAAAACATTTACGATCTCTTCTGTTGCTTTCTGACTAATGGGATTTACTGTAACTAATATTTGTTGAAGTACCACTTCTGGACTATTTGTGATTCCCCTTCCCATCACTAATTGTCTACTCTGACATTGTTAAAGCATCTGCAGTTGGGCAACTTCTGGAACCTGAACTGTGATGCTACATAAATTGTTTCTGCTTATGTAGCAAGACTACTCTAGTACATTAGTTCGGATATTTTGAAGCAAGATGTCAGTAAGGAAATTTTGCATTTTTTTTTTACATTTCACTTAATGAGTTTTAAGGATTGTGTATTTTAATATGTTTAGAAAAAATGCTATGTGTCAGTAACATATTGCATCTATCACTAAGGAGACTGATTATTAAATTTGAACAACTTTTCAGATCACTGTTTGAAATTCCATTAACATCATATGCACTTTAAGAATTATGTTTTCCACTTCTGAATCTAATGTGTTATTTTTACTTTATTTAATGGAATGTGAATACTTGAATTTGCAAAGAAAGCAGTTCCAATCTTAGTTGGACCTTTGAAGCAGCAACTGTCAAATCCCCTTTGAGCTGTAGTCGAAATCTATGTTTCGTCTTTAAGAAAGTCATTGTAGATAATGTTGACTGCCAAGTAAGTTGTAGGCGAGGTTAATAAAATTTTCACTGCCATTCTTGCTAAATTGGGATATTTATTTCCAGTCTGGACTAAAAATTTTCCAGAGATCAGAATTCATTTTCAAGTGTTCCATCACCTGATATTTCTATTAGTTCCTCTTCCACTGTTGGCAAGAGGTGTTTTGATTGTATGAAGTGGATTGTGGATCCAGTACTACTCTAGGGTTCTGGAAATTTATCCTTCAGTGGTCGATTACTGCGATTACTGTTTTTAAGATCTATGTCTGCTTTGATTTTTTTTTCCTTAACAAAATCAGTTATGCATGTAGTTAAAATTAGAGTTACTCTTCTTAACTAGGTTTTCCAGAGTTAAAGTTTCCCCTTAAATGGAACCACTTTTTTCCGCTTAGAAGGTATTATTTTGACCTTGAACCGGAATTGTAAGATCATTCAGTTTTGAGAAACTCATGTAGTGCACTATTAGAAGCATTTTTCACCCAGAAGGAGCCTGGAGTGTAGAGCTCACGTTCATTAGAAAAAGATGATTCAGCTGCCAATGCAATGAATTTTCATAGTTGACAACTATTTCCAGTAGAATCTAATCATGAGTGGAACTATTGCCTTGCAAAGAATGGGAAACAATTTACTGTTCAAAGCTTATACTTTCAGAAAAATTTACAACACTGACTATTGTTCAGCAGTTCATTGACTCCGTTTATTACTCTGGAAACTTGTGTTACACAGTAATAAAAGCAGGAAAATTATTTGCCTCTGAATCTGAAGTTTTATCTTCCGCTTTTATTTTTTTTTTAAAAATCAGGAGTACAAAGTCCTTTATAACCAACAGAATTTTAATAAATATTAACACACTGACATGCAATACAACCATGACCACTTCACACACATATTTGGGAACTATATCCTTAATCTCTCTAAATGCATAGTAGCCTTACAGCTTCTGTGCCAACTCCACAAATAGCACTTCCAAATTCGTAACATTTAGACACGTGGAGAGACCTGGAAAGAAATAATGAAAATTAGTATTTTCATAGGGTCAATCCTGCAGCAGATCTATTAGTCAATTAACATACTGTCTCTTTAGGCATTTGGAGTGGATTCACATATTCATGTTCTCCAGGCTTTAGAGCTGCTGCTGCTGCTGAAGTTTTTGGGCCTGGAGTGCTCTGGAATCCAAATCCTGGGTTCCGGAAATGAACACTGTCAAGGAACAAAAAGGTGTTAGTAAATGAAGTAAGCATTAGAAACATACCTGTTTTTTCAAAATGCCTACTTACCTAACATCCAGTTTCTTCAGGTTAACCATTTGCCTCTTGTACAAATAGTATGCAACTCCTATTATTGCAAGGATCAAGAAAGTTACAGTGAGAACTGCTGCAAGTGACCAGTTGCCTTCTGCTGTATTTGGTTTTGCCTTTGCAAGAGTTTTATGTTGACCATCATTAAAACCCATATTGGGAGGATTGTCCTTTAAGAGAAAGGAAAATATTTAAGTAAAATGCTGTATACTGAACCCACAGAATATGGATCAAGCAGCTCTGTATAGACCAGCTCACCTTCCTTTTACAGGGAGTGTTTGCATCAACCACACTACCATCTGGGCATAGGCATTCTGCACCACGTGGTGACAGCACACACAAATATGAGCAGCTGTGTCCTTTGCAGGGGTTATGTCCTGTTCAACAACCCACAGTTACATGGCTACCAGATTTTCTATATTTAAAAAAATTCAGAGAAACTGCAAAGAAAAGATATAAGCTGTACCCTTTAACTGACGTGTCTCTTGGACAATTGTGAAGTAGTCAGCATCAGATGCATGGATGTGAATCTTTTCACATGTGGGAAGCACTCCAAAAATCCGACATCTTGTTAGCACACCAGATCCTGAGGTCAGCCAGTATAAGTTATCCTCAAACAGCACAAGGCAAGTAGGGTTTTCCACCTGCACAGAAAAAGCAAAATGTAATGCACTGTATCCACATTAGTTGTGTGTTCTGTGCCCCATTTCTTACCTGTTTCCTGAAGAGCTGCTGCCTGTTTTCACCACTGTAGTCAACTGCTTCTATAACATGAGACAACTGTTCTGCCCAGTAAAGTCTCCTCTTTATCGGGTCCACGGCCAGGCCACTAACATATCCCAGGATTGATTTTATCACCCTTTGCTTGTTTGCTCCAGACATTTCTGCATTCAGTATGGCATTTGATGGAGTGCCAAATGTGAACATACTGGTCTCAGTCCAAAACAAGAGGCTGGAACAAATTGAGCCGATTTCAGATGTAATTAAAAACCATTTTCATTCGACAGGGTTTTCTAGCAGCTGACTAGCTCTCTTAACACAGTTTGAACTCACTGTACCGAGGACAAGTTTGCTTACCCTGAAGGTGGGTCAACCACCAAGTTCCTTATTTCAGTGTTGTGCTCTCCAGTTATCACCTTGGCACATAACTTGTCAGCAAAACTGCATACCTGGAAGACGAAGTTCGTTATGCAATATAACAGGCCCATTTCTTCTTTGCATTTTCCATCACTTGGCTAACACCCACCTGCAAATAGCTTTGGCTTACAAACAATTCATTTACATAATAAACATTCTTTGTCAGCCAGTCTATAGCTATTTCTGTTGGTTTTCCTAGTCCGGTTACTGAAGTCTTGTTGCGTGTCTTTAATGAGAGAGAGTAAATAGTGTTCGTGTCACCTGCAACAAAAATCCAAGTGTTACTATACAGTGTTTAACGATGCCATATGCTGCCACTTCAGTCACTTACGAGCACTCCAGTAAACTAAGTCCTCTCTGGCATCAACATCCAGGCCTGTTACTTTGAGGGATGTATGTCTGTGTACAACATCAACATGGCTGAATGATTGTGAAGCTATGCGTATTTCACTTTCGCCAACAATGAACACATATTCCATAGGACGACCTGCAATTTGAGTGTTCTATCAGAGTTAGCCTATACCCATAGTGCATGATAATGTATTAGTTGTTAAAAAATAAACATTGGTGAAATAGCATGAACATTTTGTCGGTATCTGAACAGAATGAAACACAAGGTGGTAATTTTAAGAGTCTCAAAGCAATAACCAAGCTATTGGATGAAACTATTAGCAGTATAATTTGCATTCCAACAAGAACAATTTATCATCTTCATAGTTAAAGATCACATCCAAATAATATTTCATCTTTAACCTTTTGGAACCAAGAAGGAATGCACAACATTGTTTTATCAAATATAACCTGAATATTTTCGTAGTGACAGCACAAGTACTTCAAGAATGGACTAAGCATATACACAAGTCTTCCATTTTTTTCTCAGAGTCATGCTCCAGGTTCTCCGTTGGAACCGAGATGAAACCTGCTTATTTTGTTATTCTCTGTCCAAATACCTACACCAGACTCACCTTTGGCCTTGCAGGATATTCTGTCTAACTTCAGTGAGTACTCTGGCATGCAGGCACACCTGAAACTGCCAGGCACATTCAAGCACACCTGTGAACACACATGCTGCAGGCATTCATTGATATCATGGCAGCTTCTCCCATCAGATTGAAGCTCATAGCCTTCATCACAGTAGCACTGGGGTCCAGCTGGTGTGGGTTGACAGCCACCATCACAAGGGCTACCCTTGCAAGCAGATCCTGCAGCATGAAATTTTCATTGTCAGAGGCTACCACATACACGGTCAACACAGATTTCATCTTTTTTCAAGGTAGCTTACCACACTTTCCTCCCTCATCAGATCCATCTTCACAATCTTTAGTGCCATCACATAGTTGCTTAACCTCCAGGCATTTGCCAGATGCACATGCAAAACCAGCACACTTCTTTTCTCCTAGAAAAAACAGAAATGTTAATGAATTTGTCATTTTTTCCTCTTAAGTATCAAGTGAACTTACCTTTCTTGCTGGTACATCTATCTGGGTCTTCATCAGATCCATCACCACAGTCATTCGTTGTGTCACAGACCCAAGAAGAAGCAATACATTTTCCATTCTTGCACTCAAATTCTTGAGGATCACACCCACATCCTCTCTCATCTTCTGCCTTTGGACAGTCTGCATTGCCATCACACCTGGTGGATAAAATACAGGTGACAGTGAAGTTTTGTTCTTTTCTACACAAAATGTGCTAGAAGAAATGCTACTACCTCTGGGTGGAAGGAATACATGTCCCTTTTGTTGAGGAGCATAAGAATTCATCTTTTGTGCAGGATATGTTTTTTGTGGTAGGGGCACTGCACTGCTTTTCATCAGAGCCATCACCGCAGTCGTCTTGTGTGTCACAGATAAATTCCACGTATATGCAATTCCCATTGCTACACATGAATTCCTGTGGTCCACAAGTAGGAGGAGCTGCAAAGTAGGAATTGTTATGCATTTCAGTTTGGCAGTCACCTTTAACTCCACCAAACCAACAATATACTCACGACACTGGTCATGTTCATCAGAGCCATCTGGGCAGTTTACTTCACTGTCACATTCCCACGAGGCAGGAATGCAAGTACCTACTTCACACCTGTATTCCTCGTCTTGGCAGGTCACTGGAATGCAGAAAGAGGTGATGCCAGTGACACATTAAGAATTTCAATTCAGCAGACCATATTAAGCTAATTCATGGCCATACTTTACCTGCAGCACAGTTTTCTTCATCAGAACTGTCCTCACAATCACTCCGAGCATCACAGCGCATATGTCTGTCTATGCACCCACCATTCATACATTCAAACTCATCTGCAGCAAAGGATTAAATTGTCACACTGCACCTATCCAGTTAATTCGGCATTGAAATCTATCTGGTAAGTTACCTGGCGAGCAAGCTGTTCTTTCACAGTGCCTTTCATCTGACCCATCTTGACACTGCTTCGTACCATCACATTTCATTTCAAATGATATGCACTGGCCATTGTCACATCTGAATTCATAATCCCTGCACTGATCACAGTTTCTCTCATCGTCTCCTCCTGGGCAGTCTGGAACTCCATTACACCTGATCCAAATATGTTAAGTCTTTCAGTTAATATATTTACCGATCTAGCAATCTTGTTATGCTCTTGCAAGGCATTACCTGGATGCTGCAGGTATACATTTCTTGTCTTTCTCACAATGAAATTCATTCCCTTTGCAGACATCAGCAATGCAAGTTTCATTGTTACCTTGGAGGTACATCCCTTCTGGGCACCCACAGACCTGATCATACATTAAGTGTTAAGAACCATTCTCAACACGTGTGGAAAATATTTGTCATTATTATTACTCACATGTTGTTGTCCTCTCAGCAAACACAAATGGCTGCAGCCTCCATTCAGTATGTGACAAGGATGAGTTGGAGGAAACTTTACTCCTTTCACAGCTGTCAACCTGATGTTTTGTGATTCTTCCATTTCTGAAGAAAGTGGGAATTAAAAAAAAAAAAAAAAAACACACACACACACACACACACACACACACACACACACACACACACACACACACACACACACACACACACACACTACTTACCTAACATAACTCTCTTGACCTTTCCCTCAATCATGTATTTATTGGCCCAATACAAGTAGTTGCTGCCACCAACAGTCCAGAACAGATCCTGTGCAACAGAGGCAATAGCCACTGGAGAAGCAGTCAGTCTCTGCACTATGTGTCTGCCCTCACCTGCAAAGGTTTCGCATTAGTTCCTATCCCTTTTTGCTTTTACATAGAGGTCTCCACAAAACATACTTACCATCAATGGGAAAGCTGCTGATAGTCTTCTTTCCACTATCAGCCCAGAAAATTTCGTTTAAACCAGATTCATACCACAGGGACACTTCTGGCCCCTTAATACCTTTAATTGAGTGATCCCTCTTACCAGAACCATCCATGAACATTTTATCTATATGTATCTTGCCTTCCATCCCACAAGCAACAAACATGTACCTGCAGTATCAAGCATTATATTATTACATTCTACAATGACTTAATGACTTACATGGTCATGAGGGAACACTTCCACATACCCCTCTTGTGGGACTACAGCTATACTGTGAGGTGCCTCATCACCAACCCCTCGCAGCAACACACTACGTCGTTTTGTAGCCATGCTCATCACCTCAACAATGTTGCGTTCGGAGTCCGTCCAGTATAAGTTATTGCCATAGGGATCTGTGAACAAACTCTAGCATTGCATCTAACTTATTTCCCATCAACATCAAAGCCACTGCAATTACTTACCAAAATCCATGCTAGTTAGCCACCCAATCCTGCGTCTGATCAAAGTCTTCAGGCTCATTGTGGCAAGGGACAGAGTGAATAATTTTCTCTGTGAGTTGTCTGCAAATATCAGCATATCTGGGAAAAAAAAGAAAAAAGTTAATTGTCATCTCCTGAATGTTTCTCCCAGTTCAAAAATATTGGAGCGACCTACTCACCATCTACAGGACTGTATGTAGTAGCATCTATCTGTTGAATACCCGTTGGCATCATAACTGAGTACGATTGCTTTCCAAGGATTCTGTGCTCCACCTCCACTATTCGATTGCCGGCAGTTGCCACAATTAGCTGTCTCCTCTGGAGATCTGTAATTTTTTTATTAAAATAATTCTTGTAGTTTTGCCAAACAGCTGGTTCAAGGCAACGCTCGCCTATTTCTACTTTGACCATTGAATTACAACTGCTTACCCATGCAAGTATGCTGATCACTAGCCAACTGCTTTCCTTCTGGACAGGTGCAAGTGTATGAATCATCTGGAGCAAGCATGCAGATGTCACTGCAGCCAGCACTTTCACATGGGTTTCTCACCTAGGAAAGCACATCTCATTTGCAAGATCTGAACAATGAAATCTTAAAAGGTAATAGCGTTTTGCAAATATTACCTGTGGATGGAGAACAGGATGGTAGATGCTTATTCCATAAATATGATTTTTTCTTGACCTCACTAAATTCTTGTGCTCCTTCCCAGTGTATTTGTTGCAAGACAAGATCTGCTTTCCATGCCAGTCAGACCAATACAAAGTGTCTTCAAATACTGCTATTGAGTATGGGTGCTTCACAACATCTTTCAGGATAATCTGGAGGAAAGAACACAGAAATCAAATTGCATCCAAATTATCTTTCATTTCCACCTATACTATGTATTTACAGACCACACACCCTTCTGTCCGAGCCATCCAGGGCCACAGATTCTATTGTCTGGAGCTTGGCATCAACCCAGTATAGACGTTGATTCCCTAAGTCTATTGCTATGCCATTAGGCCACTGAACCTCTGATACAAGTACCCTAGGAAAAGATCCATCCATCCCAGCAGTTGCTATTTTTGGCACATTTCCCCAATCAGACCAGAACATTTGCCTGCAACATCCATCAAATTTCAATATAATGCACCATATCACATTCTTATTATGAAAAGATATGAAGCTGCTTTACCCCTTCTGGACCAGTAGGGCAATGCCTCTGGGCTTCAGTACATCTTCATTCACCAGAACTGCACATTCTTTGCCAGTTTTTGTGCATACCCCTATGTAGCTTTCTTCCCCATCAGTGAAGTATATGTTTCCAGTCACAAGATCCAAGGCCAAATCTTCTGGCAAGCTAAGACCTGCCAAGTTCCAACAGGTTAGAGCACAAGACAGCAGTAACAAAATGAAGAAAAACATCTCACTGCAGGTACATACCTGATGTGACAAGAACATCTATTGCAGAACCATCTGCATTGCTTCGCAGTATAGCCTCTTCACCGTCTCTCACACTTGTCCAGTAGACATAGGAACCATCATATCCCACACCAGCTATATGCTTTTGATTGTCTGCAATAGTTATGTACACCTTGTTTTTCATGAAGTAAGCACGAACTTCAGTTTTTGTTGAAAAAAGCAGTACAGCTTCACCCTCTGAAAATGTCAGTGCATGAATAATTTCATGCCAACACTGTACAGGTGTTATTACTTAATTTTCTACACCTTACCATTGGCAGCACAGGTATGGTTGTTGCTTTGCAATGAGTAGCCTTCAGCACAGTAACACAAGTAACCACCATTGGTGTTGTTGCACTTCTGGGAGCAGATGCCATAGGTGAGACATTCATCAACATCTGCAAGTTTTGGTGGTTTAGAAGTGAACCAAGTATTGAAAAATTTCTTTCTTATATGAAGTATTTATCATAGTTACCTCTGCAGTACTTCTCCTCCACAAGAGCAAACCCCAAGGGACACAAGCACAATGGTCCATTTGGTGTAGGCTGACATTTGAAAGTGCATCCCTTTGATGCACATAGTGATTTGCCTACAACATTATCAAAATTGCTTCAGTGCATATCACTGCATCCATTAACAGATCACAATGAAGGCATACTTACTTTTTTGGCACAGTAAACCTTCATCTGAGGCATCAAGACAGTGGGGTGTGCCATCGCACACTTCAGTCATTTCTATACAATGTAGGCCATCTCTGCACGCATACAAGTTGTGGGCAACATCACAGTCTGGCTTAGCTGATTTTCCATGGCCTGAATAACAAGATTCTGTTATTTACAGTGAAATGTAAACCACTTCTATGTTAGGCGTTAGATTACACCAATTAAGGTGATGTTTCTCTGAATTTAGAAATAATGGAAATAGTGTAAACAAGTCAGAAGAATTAGTCAACAGGAAAAAAGCCAACTTACACCTTTATCACCCATTACACTTAACATTTTGATGTTACTTCCAGTCTAAATGTCATTTTTCTGAAGAGGCATGTTTGAAACAAAGAAGTCCTAAGGGTTTCTTGTCCTAATTTTTCCACCACCATCTGAAGTTTCAGTTATTGCAGAAACAATGTTTAATTCAGTCCAGATAAGTGAGTGCAAATTTCTATAGGAAATTCTATCTAATTATTTCTGAAAAATAATACTGTAAGCTGCCCATAGGCTGCAATCATTGTTGATTGAATTATAGATGCTTGAAATGTGTTACTTACAATTCATTTCATCACTGCCATCACCACAGTCATCATTCCCATCACACTGCCATGCTTTTGGGACACAGTGGTGGTTGTCACATAGGAAGTCTTCATGACATGATAGCTGCATTGGAACAATGCAATAGAACGTGTTGACTACATATTTTTTTTACTTTCTAGCCTCTTTCATATCTGAAGTGAACATGTACATACCCGTTTGCTGCAGCCCAGCACTTCATCACTACCATCACTGCAGTCCTGACTCCCATCACATATCCACTCAGGTGGGATGCAAGTGCCATCTCCACATCTGAATTCATCAGCCATGCACTCTGGAGTAGCAGGCTAAAGGGGCACACCACATTCACAACCAGCTATCAGAACATCATGCCCTCAATATATGAAAATTTTAGTTATCTATGTTTACCAACATCACCAGTAACCAATAGTTAAGTGTTTATTGAACTTTAACATCTCTAAGAACTATTGACAGTTGAATATGGGACATTAAGAGCCCATTTCACTAGAAACAAATGTTGGCATTACAAACTACCTCACCTCTGTGCCATTGCAGCCATGTTCATCTGACCAGTCACCACAGTCATTATCTCCATCACATCTGAAGAAGACCATTATACACATTCCATTGTCACACCTCATGTGGTGTGGTGGCTTACAGGATTCATCTCCTGCAAATTATGCATTTTTTTTAGCTTATATGCAGGGCTGTCTATGTGCCAGCATTGCTTCATTTACCTTTACTCCAGCCTCACTCTAGAGCCACCCCCACTCCACATGATTTTATGTTACAGTGATGCTATTTTCAAAATTCACAGTATGAAGCATGCAGATAGCTGCAAGTATAATGGATGTGGTATACTGTTTCTCTATTTTAGAAAAATCAGAGCAAGCTGGCAGCACTAAGAGCTAATTTTTTGTTTTAAAAATATACTGAAGACATAAGAGAAATTGGGATGTGTACAGAGCACCATAACCAGATTACCACAATATGTGATGTATGTGAATGCAACTTAATCAGAAGGAAACAAGTTAATGCAGATTAAATTAGGTTCACTGGAGAGTATTTTTAACCAGTCCAAACCCAAAAACACTTTGGCATAGTCAGTACTAATTCTGGTTATAGCCACCAATCTTGCCGTAACATGCTCCTCCATTCATCATCTAAATGTATACTTCTGATAGCTCTACCCACCAACTCCCCCATTGAGCTCTTACTCAAAGATTGTGCCAGCAACAACATGCTCTGTCAACATGCTGCAGTTGCTTCCAACAACTTGGCAACTTGACATGTGGCCGATGCTTTTCCCACTGCAATACTGACACACACACACACACACACACACACACACACACACACACACACACACACACACTCAACAGGTTAGCAAGTCTTCTTGCATCTGTGTTCTTTGTGACACCAACTCCCTCTTCATGCCTCATGCCTGTTTCAAATGGTAAATGGCACAGATTACTGATGATTGAAGGTCTTCCTGTCCATTACAAGGTATCAAAGCAACCTTGCACCTGCTTGCTGAGCATTTTATTTGGCTAAACATCAAACAACTGCTGCATCTAGGGTTCATGTGCATTCCCTGCCAACATATCAAAGTTGACATTACCTCCGACATTTTGATAGCCCAAAAGAATGTTTTTGGCATGTACATCTGACTGGTCCCCTACATCTTTCAGAAGGTTTCAAATACATTATTTCTATGATCGACTGTTAGTAGGTGGGTGGAAGCTGTCCCCTCTCACTGACATATTGGCCAACTGTAGACCATCTTTTGTTTACACCTGACTCGCACTCCCACTACCCATCTGTCACTGCAGATCAGAATCAGCAATTCAAGTTGCTCATTTTCACTAAGCTTTAATCTCTGTGGCATTGTGAAGTTCTGTACTACTACCCACCATCCACAAAGTGATGTGAGCACTGGAACCACAGTCAAAGTGGCACTAGTGTATCATGCCTCTGGTTGGGCATAACTGTTGCATGGGTCCTGTAGGGTATTCATACTGCCTCCAAAGAAGCTCTTTAGTTATTAGCCAACATACTGTACATTAAAATTTTGCTCCTTCCACAGGAGGAGGTCGAAGACAGATCCTCTTTCCTCATCTCCCCTTCCGTCCTACCCACATTAGTTGAGCACGTCCATTCACATCAAGCCTCTCATCACACTTCCCCATACCCACGAAACTCGGTGCATCTTCATTCACAGCAACCTCACCACCTGAAGCAATGTCATGCTCTGTGACGACTGACTGCATCACTTTGCTGCCACCTTATTCAGGCCTTCAAAAGATACTGTCACACTAACACCACCTTCGTTATTCTCCTCAAAGGTAAGCAAACTATCCTTGCGCAGGTTAAAACCTGTGTGTACAATTGAAGACACCACACAGCATAACCTGCCACCCAATGCAGGTGTGGCGACTTATCTTTAGATGAAAGTGCACCTGTTCTTACGTCCCTTTGTGACGTCCACCCCCCTCCATCCCTCCCAGTGCTGTTGTGATTCCCCAGTGTTGTGCTCAGAACAAGTGATTCTGATGTGCTCATTCTGACAACTCATCTCACCAGTATCACCGAGTGCTACAATGATTTCCATCAATGTCTTGCCATTCAACCTCAAATATCTTTTGATCGAGATCCATAAAAGTTCCTCAATCTTCATACACCAACCTGTTCCTTTGGTAACCTGTAACACCAGCACTTTCCACATCACCCTTCTCAAACATCCTTTACTCCTTCCAGGATGAAAGGAACATTGCTGCCACCACTGACTACTGAGCAACTTACCATTACCATGCCTCTTCTCTCCACATTCCCTACCTCCCCTCCAGTACAGGTTGTCCACTCCATCCCTTTTTTTTGGCAATAAGATTACATTCTTCACCTTTCTTGCGATGAGGAATCATGCCCTGCCTTCCCCTCATGGCAGCTACAACACAGCCCATTACAGTGCCTCATCACAGTGGCAGCAGTCTGTACCATAGAGTTTAACATCACCTGTATGATGACTATCTTCGACTTTTTTCTGTGTGTGTTCTTATCAGCCAAGTTTTTATTTGTTTTTTTTGTTATTCACTGAACTTCCTGTAATGACTTCATGAAGTTTATATAATTCAAAAGTGTGTGTGTGTCTCTATAGTACTTCCTATGACAGTAATATTCAAGAACCCACACACTTAATACATGAAAATTTCGAGTTTTGCAGTTCAGATATTTGGGTGAAACTACCAAAGTAGCCTGGAAAGACTTTTTATGAAATTAATCACAAACTGGAATTATCTTTCACATTCAAAAAATACACCTGTAAGCAAAATGCATCTCAAAGTGTTATACTAAAACATTAAAGTGAGACTCTTTAGGGGGCCTAAACATTTTAAATATTAGGAGGTACACTGACAAATCCAAAAGGAAAGACAGTAATAACGAAAAATTGGGTCCAAATTATCCTGAAGGAACACACTAAGAGCAAATAAAATAATGTGTGAGAAAGTTCAGGTTAAAAATTGTGGGCATATTAAAAGAATATGACCAAGCCAGCTTAGAAGACAATGCAAACTATGTAGTGCACAGTAAAGCTATAATTTGAACACATTTGGTCTGTGCAATTAAAGATGACCAAAGGAAGCAAGAACAACTCAGTATACCAGACAAAATTTATGCATAAAATTTTGACTGAACATTTGGCTTTGAAGAAAAACTGGGGAAGCTCAGAATGGCTTTGTCTGAGAAGTGGAAAAAGAGAATGAAATTCTGGGAGAATTTAAGTAATGTGACACAAAGGGAGAATTTTGATGTTACAGTACAACATTGTTAATCAGTATCACTGGGTTTTTAATACAAAATGGAAACAATTAGACTTGTGAACAAACAACATCAGTACATACAATATCTCCAAGTTAATAATAGGTGCTATGGAACAGTATTTGTGTGCAGTCTTATCAGAACATGTGATGCAAATTGTGTGTCTTATTTCATTGGATTCGAGTCAGCTGGAACTTCAGCGAGTTTTGAGCCAGGTATCAAAACCTGGCTAAAACAATGGGCTATACTGTAACATTTCCCAAGACTGGCTGCTCATTTGGTACACAGTGAGCAGGGCAGATGTGACAGTTTGCAGAAAAGTGAGCTCATTTGGGAGTCAATTTTCAGGGGCCTGAAGCAACTGATGACACATACTAGAGGGAACTTACCACAGTCTGCTGGTTCATTTTCCACACAAATTTCTACACATGGAACTACACAGTCTGTAGTTAAATGTAAATTTTCATGGCAATTAGCTTCATCCTGTAACAATAACTTACAGCAGTTTCTGGAGGAAGACTTTCACAGAAGCTAGTTTTCAGTGAAGTAACCTTTCATTTAACCGAGGCAAATGATCACAATGCACATGTTTTGGGCACAAAACATCCACAGGATTGTTGGATACATTAGTCAGGTGAACAATCTCTGTACTGCATCATGTTCCCAAGCTTACAGGTAATTTTTCTGCAAAGGAAACTTATTTTAGGCACCTGACTATAGCCATAATTACAGGAATTTGTAATAAGACAATGCTCCACCACACTTTCTATACATCTATGATGAATTCAGTGTAAAAGTGGATTGGATGAGTTATGAGCCTCCCAGTGCCATCTGACTAATCGATGCCATTTTGTTATGGGGATATGCAGTAAGAACCTTATGTTCTTGCCTCCACTGCCAGTTTGGAACATCAAGAATAATGTTGCCAGTGATATCCACCATAATGTGTATGACAAGAATGACAACTGTATTGATGTTTGCCATGTTACATATTGTGCCCACACTGAGCACCTGTAGTGCAAGTTAGACAGATGCTCTATCCCCTGATATGACTTCTGTATATCCTATTTCCACACAGATGTCAACATGCCTCTTTGTTCAAACCAAATTGTTTGAAATTTTATTATATGAATAAATCAGTTTTCAGATTAGAGCTATCAGTTTCATAGAGGTGAAAATAAGCAGGAAGAGAAAGACCTCCATGTTTACAGGGAATATTTGAAACAAGTGCAGAGAAGATGTCAATAACAAGTGATACTGAGACAAAGTCTAAGGAGGAGTGAGTCTTTCAGAAAAATGACCTACACAGACATTCCTCAAATTCGAGGTAAATTCTCTTCATAGCTAATCCAGGAGATATTTTACTGTTCAGCCGTTTGTGTAAGGCACGTCAGTTTTTCCAGAAATTCTTGGGAACTGATCTCCCCATTTTAATGTCACAGATGACCACTAATATTCTTAAGATTGCTGTCCATGAAGCCAGCTGGAAGTAGCTTCTTTACCCATTCACCTTTTCTTTGAGCAAACTGATTTTAGTTAGGGCAACTAGCAGTGCAGGTTGCTCAGTATTCTCGTATGTGCCACCAGGTAAGAAGCCCAGAATGTGCTATGCTTAATAGTATTCACTCAGTAATAAGCAGAGCCCTGTTAACAGTCTTTAGAAGATTATGTTGTATGACTTATCTTGTACAGAGTACAGGCCAGCTTTCTCCAGATTGGAAGTCACTGGACACTAGAGCATACATTGAACTGCTACTGCACTAGGCCTGAAGATGTGGAATGAACAAAGTTTTCAAGTCACATTACTCTGAATAAAATATTCAGGTTACTGACAGCTCTCTGCTATCATCAAGATTAAAAAACCACTGACAGTAATCATTTTTACTCCTGACAATTATAGCTGAGAGCCATTGAAAGTTTTATTTTACTCAAAATCTCTTTGCTTTTAAGGATTTTATTGAGGCATCCTGCTGTAGAAGACTGAGAACATGTTTAAGTAATCTTAATAAGGAAATATATGAATTTCATAATAGCAAAAACTGAAGGGATGAAAGTACAACAAGTCAAATGTTTAGCATTGTTGAAGAGGATGACATTTCTTTTTGTACCTGTCAATATTCTGTCAAATGCAGAATTGCATGGCAGAGGATTCCTCTCATTTCCCTACTTAGAGTATTTACAAACAATTTTTGTATTGGGTGTTAGAAGAATTATTGTTTAAGAAAACTCGAACACTGATCTTGTCTGAGGTCCACTATACTAGTGATGTATGTGGCTGTAATATGTTCTCAGGCTTCTTGTTTAATACTGGTTCTTTAAAGTGTGTAAGTGGGCTTTTGCATAGATGGGTTGTTTTAATGTGTCATTTCAGACTTTTCAGCATTTGTGTTGCTCTTCAGTGAACAAAAGAAACCTGACCAGCATTGTCTTATAATACTGTCTTGTAGGGTGCAAAATTTTACATTGCTGACTATTTACCTTGTGTGACCAGTCTTTGGGCCACTGAAATCTCAGTGTATTTTTGACCCTTTTGCAGACAGCTAAAGTAAACTATTTGGTTGAATTCAACAACCAGATTCTGGCTTATGCATTTTGGATGAAGTATAGAAACAAAGGCTGAGGGACCAGAACAATTTACTTCATACATGGCACACAAGAATAACGAGAGTAAACTTAAGAGGTGCAATAAACAGTAAGCAATTATTGCGAAGTGTGTAATGTGACAGTAAGCAGTATAAGAATTTGTTTCATTATTCACCTCATGTGAAACATTTTGTCACAAAATACAGAGTGTATAATTTTTTTTATATAAGTAAAGTATTCAATGAAATCTGCAAGAGATGTAAACTGCCAAAGCTGCAAGAAGCTTTTACTCAAATTTCAAAGACACAGTCACTTCAAGATTGATGAATAAAGAGGATTCACTGGTTTTTATTTGTTTATGCACTTCACAGGGGTTTCCAAAACAGGAGAAATGGAAATTTTCATGGCATTACTTCCTAACAACTTGTTTTATGCAATATTTGGTGCAAAAAAAAAAAAAAAAAAAAAAAAAAAAAAAAAAAAAAAAATCCACAACTTTCATGATCTGAATGGCTGATAAGTAGCATCCCAAAAATAGCACATGTGTACTTTTACATTGTAGACTGTTTCAACTTTGCTTACATCAGAAACAGAGCTACAAGACAATTCTTTCTAGTGCTGTTTTGCTTTCTGTTTCAACTTAACTGATGAATTTAATTTTATTTGATCCTGTAAGATTACATTGTGTACAGTAAATGTGTAATATAGGACATGTCAGAGTATTAACATTCATTACCACTTTTCTACAACTTTAGCTTACATTTTTAACTCGATAATTAAGCTGGATACCAGGATTTTTCACCGACTGCTTCAGCAATTTTGAAGAGGCATATTATTTTCCAAAGAAATTGCTCCTAAACTCAATTTTACAGAAACACTTCATTGATATTCTTATACATTTTAGATCAGACAGTGAGTTACAATAGCTGTTACACCACTAGGAACCAAGTACTACATACAGTAAAGTTTCTTGTAGGATATATTCCGTCAAGCGAATGACGGATTCTGCAGTAGCTGCAAACACATTTTGCCTCTGTCTTGAAAGAAGAAGCTTCTCACCATGTGTTTGCTTATGAAAGTAAACACATGCTATTTTTTGATGCTATTTATAATCAACCATCCCAATCATGAAAGATGATATTTGTCACAAAATGAGTTGTGTTGTCAGGAAGTAATGCTATGAAAATTTCCATTCCTGCTGCTCTGGAAACTCCTGTTCAGTGCATTTGTTTGGGGAAGCAATATGAGGTAAGTGAGGACAGCTGCTGAAAATATTGTCAACACTAAGATGACCAAAGGCTTGCTCAAATTAAATAGCCAGGTCATTTTGAAGTTAGTATGATGCCAGAGCGGCACCAACCTGGTAGGTACTCACCTTGTATGGCCACCACAGTTAGCAGCAACCACACTGCAAGCACCTGCAGAACAGCTCCAACTGTCATACTCAGATTCTTGTGCTCGTCTTCCTGCACATACAAGGAGGTAAAAGTATTACCATGACCAAGAGCACTTATTACAGTTTAATATCACAGCCAATGCAGTTAAAATTTTTAAACACAACAGTGAAAACTATTCACAAGGTTGATGAAGTCTTCCTGGGTTATCAGCCGAGTCGAGGCTTTGTTCCACGACAATTTTTAAACTAGTTTCCTATTTGTCATCTTCAGTTAATACTTTGTCACCTAGATTCACCAAGAGTTCAAATTCACACTGTTCATGCAGTCCAAGGCGACAGTGCAGTGGCTGGTGGGAGCAACTAAACTATTCTGCATTTTGCATTCACCACCACACAGTCAGCCGAGACTGTGCAACTAAGATCCTTTGGTCTTTTAGTCCCATTAACATACAAACATTCTAGCCAAAATGGAGAGTACCAGTTGCTGGTGTCATTTCCACCATAAAATAGTGGACATGAAATTGCTACAGGGTGATTGACATTACTTAAGATACACACCTGCAGCGGGAGGGAGGGGGCAAGGTGGATGACTAACTTAGATGAGGCATTAAAAATATTCCAGTTTGAATTTGTGTTAGAAGTACACTATTGGCATAGCCCCTTGTTGAAACAAGTATTTCACTATGAAATTACTATGGTGAGAGGAAGTGCAAGCAATGCATCCATCATTGGCCCTAGTTCAATTCAAAGATGGTATAGCAGGCAGATATACTTTACTCGATAGTGCCACAAGTAAAAGAGCCTGAAGGATATATGTGCTGCGCAAAAATGAGAAGACAAAATGGCCGTGTTCCTTGCACAGATCCTAATTGAAATGAATCAATGTAAGGAGATTGCTGCCAGCAAATACACCGCTTTTAAATTTTACCAAATGTTTTACAGATCAGCTAATTGTGCTGTACTGTGACAAGTTGTACACCGACAATGGAAATAAAAATGGCTCAACAGCCAATATTTAGAAACAGGCTAAAGGCACTTTATTCTGTAGGGCAATATTAGTTTTTAAATATGCCAGACAGTAACTTTTGATTTAAATGTTTATCAATTAAATAGAATTTTTGTAGCTAAGTCTCCCTCTTGTTGTATGATGTTCTGTTCTTTTGATCTGAACAATACCTTGCACTTTATATCAGTAGCTTAGCAGCTTAACTTTATGGCTACTGGCAAGTTATTGATTATGTGTGTTTCTGAACATAGGGCCCCTTTATGGATTAATGTGACTAAATTACTTTTAGTAATTATTCTATTATTGGTAGGACATGTTCTGAGGCATCAAGGGATCACAAATTTAGCATTGGAGGGCAGTGTGGAGGGTAAAAAATCGTAGAGGGAGACCAAGAGATGAATACACTAAGCAGATTCAGAAGGATGTAGGTTGCAGTAAGTACTGGGAGATGAAGCTTGCACAGGATAGGGTAGCATGGAGAGCTGCATCAAACCAGTCTCAGGACTGAAGACCACAACAACAATTCTATGAACTGTTCATTTGAAAAATGATTTGTGACATTCCATTAGACACTAAATAGGCTGGAAATCAATATCCAGCATTCCAGGTTTGTCAGAGGCTGTTGTGCAGGCCACTAGTCATTCATACGAGGTAATGACTTCTTCAGGACAGTCTGAATTGTTACCGCTCTCCTGAATTTTTTTTGAAGGTTATGTAAGACCCTTCTTTGTCCTTGATTTCACACAAAAATTTATACTTAACGAGATATTTCAGCTGTACTGGTTGAAAAATTTATGTATTTTTGTTGCATAATTGAAGTCTGCATTTATTACATTTAAGATCTCTTGTAATATCAAAATTTTGTAATGTGAATGAGTCTTAGAAAACACGGTCACATTAGTACTACATGCTTTGATTCAATACCATCTTAACTTTATGAAACGTCCAAAACTACAACCCTGTACTTCAAACAAATTGTAGGAAGTAATGATCTTTTCTGTGTCCTAACTGTGTTGCAAATAACAATGGTATCACATACAAATAGAAGAGGGGTGCATAATAAGTTTAGTTACAGATGCTTGACAGTGTCAATACCGAGATGAGAGTCCAGCAGAAATTGTGAAACAAGTAATGATCATACGGCACTATTGGCCAGAAGACCCCTATCTGGAACTGAATGGCTGCCTAGTCCAAGTCTGTGTGATGCTATTTCAGCACTTTTTAAGGTGCTCATTCAGTAGATTATGTCTATTCATTACACAAGATAAGTAGGAATTTAGCACATTATGAAGCACCAAGCTGACATTCACGAACACGACCTTTGTGAGCAAACATTTTTCCATTATCAACCAAGTTTCCGAATGCGAAATATTGGTGGGATGGGAGGGGAGGGGGGCGCCCCCACTATATATATATATTTCTCGCCAAGAAGCCAGTTTCGTCAGATGAAAATTATTCACTGTGGGAAATTCTTAGGAACGACTTGTGCCGACAATTAGAAACATGGAAACGGGATTTGCCACGGTGGCATCACAGTAAGCCTCCTTTGTTGCATTAATATACATCCACACAAACTTCCTGGCAGATTTGAAATGTGGCAGACCTAGACTTGAACTCTGAACTTTGAACTTCTGTCTTTCGCGGGTTCCACTAACTACCCAAGCTTGACTCACGACCCGTTCTCACTGCTTCAATTCCGCCAGTATTTAGTCTCCTACCTTCCAACATCCATACTCTGCAAACCACCGACGTGGTATGGTAGAGGGGTCCCGTTTCCTTGTCTAATGGCTTTGTGCAAATTTTGGTTATCAGTTGCCTTCAGGAAAGACTTGGCTTGCAAGATTTAGTCGAGTTCTCGCCATTGTTAGCTACGAATGTTTCCGCTCTACACTATATGTGGTTACGTCAAAAAACATCGCTGTTGAGCGCCATTGAGTACATATTTATACTCAGTGTTGTCACCACATGATTGAGGATCGGCTAGCGTTGAGGGCCATCAAGCTTCTCTAATACTGCAGTACCGGTACAAAGTGTTACTTTAACGCTTAGCCGTTAGAAGATGTTTACTATGTACACCACCCCACTTGTCAGATGGTCAAAGGAAATCTGAACCAATTCGACCTGCGAAATTCAAACTATTTACAACATCTTAAAAACAGACGGAAGTAGTTATTTGTATAAGCAAAAAAACTAAAAGGAACTGGAGTACCGCCGTGAGTGGAAACCATTTGGTTAGTTCACGAAATGGTAACGAAATTATCACTTCTGGTTTTGTCGTACTGCATATGTACAACAGACAATACTAAATGCTATACAACCAAGTGGTTGCCACAAGTCACAGATGAAGGCAGTAAGCATCAACCGATTACAGTAAGTCTCACCGTTCATGACGATACTGGCTGTCTCACAGCACCTCTAACACCTAATTACAGGTATCTGACGGAAGGGAAAAGTAACCAAATTAATGTCTTTCCATCTACATCTAATTTATTGCGTCATGATTGTAGTTATATCAAACGCGCTTTTCATCAGTTCAAGCTACCATGTCGTTACAGAATCCTGTTCTTACGTAGAAACTTCAGATCTTGTTATATTCTTGGAAAAGAAATAATTTTGTTTTAGGGTTTTCTGATGACCTATCATCTGTGGTGTACGACTCAGATTGTTCTGTTTCGTCACGCTCTTGACAGTCATATCGGTACATCGATATAATAAATATGCACAATTTTGCATGTCTGATTTTTTTTTTTTTTTTTTTTGAGTAGAGAAAAATTCACCGTGCCGCAAGGTTACAAGGAAGTCATTTCGCGGAGGTTCTGGTAATTCTACAGAAAGACTGCGCTCTACAATAGGTATTTCTACAGAAAGTAGGAGCAGTTCCAAAACAAGCATTGTTAGATGTAAGAACCCTTCTAACCCCCCCCCCCCCCCCCCAACACACACACACACACACACACACACACACACACACACACACACACACACATTACATCTGTTTAATTGCACCGAAACACGTTGTCACATGTTCAATAGCTCCTCATTTTACTGGCCATAACTCGAAAACAACATCAAATAGTGACCCACAGGCGAAAATATAACAGCCTTCATTGAAAATACTTTAACATGTAAACGAAATCAGACAAGTTACAGAGAAACAGAGTTAATACCAAAGTCACACACGTCGGAAATTTAATACCTCAGCAATTATTGAGTATACAACAGCGCAACGTAACCACAGACGGAAGAAAGAACTGATCCGAGGGTTCCACAATTCTCATATATAGGCGCACAAACTGGGGTCGTCAGAAGCAAGGATAACACATTTCTGAATTCTCGAGAAGCCGTTTTGCCATAAATATCACATTATGCTTTTTCACATATGATCAGGATAAATGGCGAATGTTGTCAGCTAAGCTTTCACATGCGCCAGAAAAAAGTAATTTATATAAAATTATTAATTGATTGACGCGTCAGAGGATCTCTAGTCTTCGAAAAGAACTGTAGGGGGCAGGGCAGGCCCTCAGCAACATGTGACCCTTGTTTACAGTATGACGAGCAGTTGCGCACGGGCCGCCTTCGATGTGACGTAGTAGCTACAGGGTGTGTGGTGAAGATAGATATATTGGTTTGCTGCTCTTCTAGACTAAAAGTCCTGAAAGCAACAGATGCTACTGCCGCTGTGGTATAGTTGGGGGAATCTTAGAGTTGTGGCATAATCTAATGTGAGAGGCGTCGTTTTATCCAAGTAGAACACGATACGGACCACCCGCTGCGTCGTGACCCACAGCCCGCCGGGGTCAATTGGCCTTTGGCAGTTATATTTTTGATTCTTTCGATCGTACATTGTGCAGAAAGTAAATCATGATACCGGACAAGTCAGGGTAGGTGATATGAAAAGTGATGTAATTACATTGAAAAGACACTGCACATTATTCACATAACGGACATTAATCTCATAGAAAACAAATTATTTTTTAAATTTGCTTTTTAAATTACATCCTCGGAGAGAAGTATAATAAGCAGTTCAGAAAATATATTGTAAAAAATAACATAAACACAAATAAGGAATGTTTGAACTCGGGAGACATGATTCCCACCCTGTGGTAAGAGATTTTTTTTTACTGTGTGCTATGTCAATATGAAATGGGGAATTAAGAAAATAGTGCGTATCATGAGCTTGAAACAAATGTGATATCAAAAGAGTCTGTATGGTACAGAAATTAGTAAGTTATTCAAAAGTATGCAATGGACTTCGTATGTGGCTCTGGTATTGTAGTTTCACAGAACACTGCATTTATTAACTAGCATTTATTAACTAGTGTTGTGTAACTATTATTAATTATAAGCGCGATGACGTCACTTTTCGCGTTTACATTGGATTTAGGTTGTAATAGTTGACCATTTAAACGTGGTTGTCATTGCAGTAAACTGGCGTGGTCTGCATCCTAGCGAGACTTACTCAAAGCACAGGGTTCTGCCCCCCCCCCCCCCCCCCCCCCCCCACGAAACCTAGTCACTTTTATGAATGAGTGTTCACGAATTTATAGGAGTGACTGTCCGCGACGGTGCTAAACTGATGATTCAACATCCCAGCGCGACAGGAAATGTGACTTTAGTAATCACTGTTTCTTTCCCCTCCCCCTTTACCCCAATCCCACCCCACAGAAAAGGCGATAGCCGATTTCGGTATCCTTCTGCAGTCAAAGTAGTTTGCGAACGCTTACAGAACCGCGCGAAATAACCGAACTGCAGAAAGGGACAGGCCGAACACCCCGACGCAAAGATTCCCAGCACAAAGTACTAAGGTGACCATTAGCAATCGTTTGAGATACATAGCTTTCATGTACCTCTCAAATTTGCTGGACGAAAAGTTTGCGGGTGCTCGGAATCAGTTATATCGAAAGTGGCAATTTGATTCTTCTCTCCCCCCCCCCCCTCCCCTCCCATCTCTCCCCCCCCCCCCCCCCCCCCACCTGCGAAAATTTCTGCAGATGTTCATTACACCAAGGAGCCATGGAACCCAAAAATAAAGGTTCAGGAAGCTTATGGGATCTAAAATTTTAAACCATAAGTTACTCTCGTTGGTTCATTTACATGCGCACTCGTGCATATGGATAAACTTGACGCTGTTCAAACATGCTGCTGTTTATTATACCAGGTCAGATTCTGAGAATTCCTGTATGCTGTAAAAGCAGCACATTATTAGGAGTGATCTTAGAAATTTCATAACTGAGTATCACAAGAGACTGGATTTTCAGGGTAGCGAAAAAGTATGTGAAAATAAGTGTTTAATATTGTCCATGATTAACGATTGACATAAAATTGTTTTCGAAAGCCCGAAAAATGCATTTGTCGTAACTGCCCATTAAACTACATATTGCGTTTCAAAATAAGCACAACTTTTCTACATAAATACTCAGCAAGCCACATGGCAATGTGTGGCGGATTCTACTTCTGATACAAGTGATCCCTTCCTCCCTGTTCCACTCGCGAATGGCGTCTGGGAAGAATGTCGGTAAGCCTCTGTATTAGCTCTAATTTCTCGAATGTTTTCAGCGTGGTCGTTTCGCGAGATATATGCGGAATGAAGTAATCTGTTGTCTTCCCGGAAAGTGATTCCTGAAATTTAAACAAACCTCATGGTGCAAAACTGCTGTTGTAGCATCTGCCACTGGAGTTTGTCTGGCATCTGCTTGTCCTATGTTTTATACGGTCGTTAGACTTAAGGTCGCTCGGGATAATTACTCCTAGTTATCGTATCGTAGATACTATTTCGAACAGTTTATCAATAGCGCAGTCGCACGGTTCCTTGGGATACTCCGAAGTTCCTTTTACATTTGCCGATTTTGTTCCGGTAAGAGCGGCGTGTTGAGTTCTGTCTGCAAGGATGTCCTGAATCCAGTAGCAAATCTTGTGCGATACTAAAGCAGCTCGTATTTTTTCACCAAACGGCACTGCGTGACTTGTCAAATGCGTTCTTGAAGTCAGGTAAACTGCATCAACTTGAGCGCTGTTGGCTAGTGCTAAGGATCTGATTAACAGAGCTGAATTTCGCAAGACCTGTTTGCGGAATTCATGTTGATTTTTAGATTTTAGTTCTCCAAAAACGTGATCTCTTGAGCACAAAATATATTCCATGATTTAAGATTGACGTCGACGATATAGGCCTATAAGTATATGCATCTGTCCTCCTTGGAAACGGGAATGACCTGCGCTTTTTTCCAGTCGCCAGGTACCCTTCGTTGCTCCAGCGAACAAAAAAAAACTGCTGCTAGAATGGGGCAAGTTATGTCACATCTTTGTAAAATCTTACACGTATCTTATTTGGTCCTGATGCCTTGCAACTCTTTTAACTAATAAACGATTGTAGTTGCTTTTCTATTCCGCGGTCGGTTCTCAATAACTGCCATTTCGATGTGTGTACAGTACGATGATTGAAAGGAGGGACCGTATTACGATGTTCCGCGGGTGAAACTATTTTCCGTTTCGCTGGCGGTATGGTCTGAGTGAACGAACAGATAATCTCGAACCACTTACTGATTTTACGTAATTAATAAGACCAAAACCTCTTTACTCAGGCGGGTGACAACCTTTAAAATCCAATGAACGTTTCTGTCTTGGCACTTTATCTAAGTTCAGCTTTTGTCCGCTGGGTTTTGACTTACTTTGAACATAAGATACTCGTTGTTACGGAGTAGTTTTCTAACATTGCCATTAAACCACGGCGTGTCTTTCCTATCCCTTACAACCTTGCTCGAAATAGACATGTCTAAGGCATATTGAATATTGCTGATTTTTTTTAAATTTGTGCTCCGTATCTATTTCAACACTCAATGTTTTTTGACTACTCACTCTGCAATTCGTATCCTGTCACGCTTGCTAAGCAAAAATATTTTCCTTAATGAAGTCCTTGTATTACCTGTAGTCGTAGCTATCAGAGCCTTATGATCACTGTTGGCTTTTATGTTAATTAGATTAGTTCATGTCTGTCTGTAGCTAGGTTTAAGGCGTTTCCTTCTCGAGTCTATTCTCTATCTGCTCGAAGTAGTTGTAGACAAGACATTCAGCATGTCACACGTATCCGTCTCTGGCACCAATTTTGATAGCATAATTCTCCCAATCTGCCTGGCAAGCTGAAGTCGCTCCCTATTAAAACCTCATGATCAGGAATGTTGACACTATTGTGTAAGATCTGACGTGCTCTACTAGTACAGCTCCTGACCCAGGATGTCTATAAACTAAGTCGGTCTAGATAGTACGAACATGAGCCATGATGTTATCACTTAATGATTTGCTTTACAATGTTAATAACACTCGAAGAAAGTGTTTATGACCTCGTACTAGGTGACATAGCGTGCAAAGCGAAACAACAAACATTCGTTTAATATTAAGTTGATAATCTTGTTCACTTTCGCGATCCTGTTTTACGTTCCTTCCTGTAACTTTTTCAGCCAGTAGTTTCGTTTCGCGTTTCGACATGCTTCTATAATTTTCGGGCAGACTTTTGACTGCCGCACGCGTATTGGTGGAAATTTCATCGCAAAGCGACGTCAGGCGTGTCAACTGAGTTGTAATAAGTTTTCAAATCTACATCTGTATGACTACACTGCAATTCACACTTACGGTCTTACCATAGGATTAACGGAATCACTTTGACTATCTAACTGCACATGGTAAAAAGGAACACGCTCCAAATTTAGCGGCCGACGCATTTCCTTGTTGCGTGCATCCGTCCCAATAGACTTTACTCAGCGATTACAGCCCTGCAGCGGCAAATGACCAACTTTTGTAGGGCGGTTAGAACGACAGCACTATCCATGGCACAATTTGTTGGCTGAAGTGATGGCGGCTGATTCTATCCGTCAGATTCAGACAGTGAATTTTTCACTATGTAGATGGGAGTCAACAAAATGTTCACTTTCGAAGGAGAATGTTGCTAATTGCAGTTCCGTGAAAGTTTCGTCGCAATGATCGCCACCCCATCTCTATCATTTCCATAATACTCTCCCCCTTTTTGGCGACAATAGGAAATCTGTCCTGAATTCATTTGACAATGATCCCATACCGAGTAGACAGTCCAGTAAAGGACGTACAAGCTTAGTGTAAGCAGTCTCTTCAGTAGATTTGTTAAATCTTCAAAGTATTCTGCCAACAAAATGCAGTATTTGGTTCGCTTTCACCACATTTCATACGGAGAGATTTTGGAAACCTGTTACTGGTCAAGCAAGGAGCCAGAGGGTCCTGGTCGTGACTCTCCCCCCCCCCCCCCCAATCATTTGAATATGTGTGTCTATATCTTTACATACATTAATTCCAGTTTTTTGATCCAACTTTCGGAGTATACACCATCAAAAAGTCTGGAAGACACTTTCCTGAGTGTAGGTGGCAATGAGCATTTTCATCATTTGCATGCTCCCATAGCTGTTGTCTGTACATCCTGTGTCCAAAATCCTAGAGCTAAGTGAAATTCTGATAGTGGTAAGTGCATACTATTTTGTCATGTAAATTATTGTCAAAGTTGTGAAAGACTGTTGCTAATATAGTTCTTAAACTGTGACACTGGTACTTCTCAAATGTTTAGTTGCATTTCTCATTTGTAGGTCCTTGGGAGGTATGATGAAGCTGTGTAAACGAATTACGGTATCTCAAGTGTTTTTAATAGAATGCACAATTTTAAAAATCTTTTATATCTGTGGTGTGTTGAGCGGGGGTCACGGCAAGTTACTTTGAAAGGGGGAGGGGTGAGAATAGTAACAAACGGCAACCTTAACTTCCCAAGAACCAAATCCTGGATTCACACTTGACAGTGTTTATTTTATTCTTATGACTTCCTTGTTTGCTTGATCACTTTGCATATACACGACCTAAGTGAACATTACTGCAAACATGTTTGTTTTGAGATGGGTACGCTTATAAGGTGGGAAAATTACCACACTATCAGTTTAATACGTCATGGTTGCAAAGCAAAATACTAACACGAATCCTTTACAGAAGAATGGGAAGACTGGTGGTTGGCCTTGGGGAAGATCAGTTAGGATTCTGGAGAAGTTTAGCAACACGTGAGGCAATACTGACCCTACGCCTTCTCATAGAAGATATGTTAAGGAAAGGCAAATCTACGTTTATAGCATTTGTAGACTTAGAGGAAGCTTTCGACAATATTGACTGGAATATTCTTTCAGATTATAAAGTTGGCATGGGTAAAATGCAGGGAGAGCTATTTACAATCTGTACAGAAACCAGATTGCAGTGATGAGTCGAGGGGCATGAAAGGGAAGCAGTGTTTGAGGAGGAGTGAGACAAGGTTGTGGCCTATCCCCAATGTTATTCAATCTGTATATTGAGCAAGCAGTATAGGAAACAAAAGAAAATTTTGGATTGGAGATTAAAATCCACAGAGAAGAAATAACAACCTTGATGTTTGTTGATGACATTGTAATTGTCAGACAGCAAAGGACTTGGGGAACAGTTAAACGGAATGGGCAGTGTCTTGAAAGGAGGCTATAAAATGAACAACAGTAAAACAAGGATAGTGGAATGAGGCTGAATTAAATCAGGTGATGCTGATGGAATTAAATTAGAAAATGACACCTATAGTAGTAAGAGTTTTGCTATTTGGGAAGCAAAATAACTGATGGTTGAAGTAGATAAGATATAAAATGGCAAGGCAATGTCAAGGAAAGTGTTTCTGAAGAAAAAAAAATTGCTAACATAGTTGAAATTTGTCAGGATCTCTTCTGAATGTATTTGGAGGGTAACCATTGTGGAAGTGAAATCAACCGAGCGAGGTGGCGCACCGGACTCGCATTCGGGAGGACGGCGGTTCAATCCCGCGTCCGGCCATCCTGATTTGGGTTTTCCGTGATTTCCCTAAATCGCTCCAGGCAAATGCCGGAACGGTTCCTTTGAAAGGGCACGGCCGACTTCCTTCCCCGTCTTTCCCTAATCCGATGAGACCGATGACCTCGCTGTTTGGTATCT
This sequence comes from Schistocerca americana, assembly GCF_021461395.2. Lineage (NCBI taxonomy): Eukaryota > Metazoa > Arthropoda > Insecta > Orthoptera > Acrididae > Schistocerca > Schistocerca americana. Next base: position 91,238,355 of record NC_060124.1, on the reverse strand, counting down.
CCCCCAAAAAACTCAATCCAAAGTGAAACAGATGATAAACAGTTTAGACAGGAGAATAGCTTCTCAAATGTGGCGTTACAGAAGAATGCTTGATCACGTAACTGATGAAGTATTGACTAGAATTGAGGAGAAGAGTAATTTGTGGCACAACTTACTGTGCATGTCTATGAAATACACTGGACTATTTTACTATTACATTTGCATTGGCTGTTTGTATTTTACCATACAGCAATTGTATTTACTGTTTTGTTAAAGATAGCTAACTTCATTACAAAATAATGTAAAATCAATTTATTAAAAATTACTTGCAAATATGTTCTTGACCTATCCAATATCGTATGTACAACCTTACAATTCTAGGATTTGTATCAACTGTTTTGTTTAAGATAGATAATTTCCATGCTACAAAATAATGTAAAAATCTATTTGTAAAAATTACTTGTAAATAGCTCTCTTGACCTGTCCAATATCATATATACAGCTGTACACTACTATGATTGCCTGGATCAATAAAAGTAAAATACAATAAAACTTGACGAGGGGTCGAACATAACAGGTTCTGAGGCATCAAAGATCACCAGTTTAGTGCTGGAGGGAAGCATGAGGGGGAGGGGGGTTAAAAATCGTAGAGCGAGACAAAGGGGTGAATACAGTAAGCAAATTAAGAGGTATGTAGCTTGCGGTAGTTACTCGGAGATAGAGGTTTACACAGCAAAGAGTAGCACGGAGAGCTGCATCAAACCAGTCTTTGGACTGAAGACCACAACAAAAACGCTTATTATTCATAATCGGTAAATTGGTTAAAGAAGAATTTTAGTAATCCTACGTTGACATTTTGCATAAAAGTATAAAACTCCAAAAAATGAGTACATATTGCGAACTGGGTGCTTCAAATTAGTGCTGAAAACTGCAATTCTGAGCAGTTGTCGGGGAGAAATACCCCCTGTCATTTCCGTTATGGGGTGCAGACGAATCGTGTATGCTTCAGTGTATGACAGTAGTTCTGGCGTTTAGTCTTAATGTTATCGCTTTCCCTAAACATTATGTAGTAGAGTTGTGGGGAAACAAGAGGCGAAAATTACATTTCACCGTGGTCTATAACGAAACATTTTTCTCAAGCCTGGCTTGTGAAGTTTCTCAGTAGTCAGCAGATAGTTTAAAGCAGAATGTGGTTATAGGTACGTAATGTACAGCTGTCACCAACCCGAAGGTTGTACAGTTGCCTTCCTCAGACTTTTGAACTAACTTAGCCGAATAACGTGAACTCTGAATAGAGTAATTTGGAATTCTCATTAATCAGCAACGTGATACAGAAACGGTGTTTAGTTTTTAATGAACCACTGTGGATTGGACCGTTGGGCATTCTGATTAGCAGCGATATATGGTGATTTGATAAGTCCGGTAAAAACGCAAGAGAAAAGTTTGTTTTTCGTGAACAACTCTACTTCTCGACAGTATCGTTTGAGGAATATACACTTGGCCCAGCAATCTTGCACATTTTGCATACCATCAGAAACATAGGTTTTGTCAAACTCATCAAAATACTCGTTGACTGCAACTAGCACTTCTTCATTTAATGAAAATTTCTACCCAGCAAACCAAAGTTTCAAGTTAAGAAACAGGAAGACGTCACTCGGGCTAAATGTCGTGAATAGGGTGGATAAGGAACCAATTCAAAAAAAGTTTCTATACTTCACCCATTGTTATCGCTGGTGGTTGGAATGGTGCATTACCTGGTGAGAGTACTTTTTGCATGCCAACCTTGTTCTTTTCTCAGCCAACGCAAGTGTGAAAAGACCCAGCAGTGCTGCATAATAGGGTTCAATTATGGTTTTGCCTTTTTCCCCGCGTAATCTAAGAGGATTATTCTTTGCTAATCCCCCAGAAAAAAGTGGCCATCATATTACCAGCTCACAAAATTCTTTGCTTTCTTTGTTGCCCCTTCACTAGCCTTGTCTTTGAGTGCCGTTTTGACTGTAGCGTGTAATGATGGATCCAAGTCTCATAGTGTCACAAATCGGAGCAAAAATCTTGCGGACTGCAATCAGACATTGTGTTGAAATGTTGTACGGGATGCGCTTTTGGTAGTGAGCAATCGTAACGCCCACCTAGCATACAGCTTCCTCATAGCCAATTTTCTGTGCAGGATGATATGCGCTTAATCTCCTGAGGTGCCTACAATCTCAGCAATTTGACTAATTTTTATTCGTCAGTCTTGCATTACCATATGCATTTTGTCAATGGTTTCCTTTGTGGTGACCTCAATTGGACGGCTGGAGCGCGCACTTACTTGATACTTGTCCGACCACATTTAATTACATTAATCAAAGTGTAAATGGTCTTGAATAATGGAGAGTGCACGTGAACTCCATCTAATTGTTTTAATTTCTGCATCAGTCCAACCCTTAAAATGAAATTGTTTAGCAACAGCACGAAGCTCTGTTAAGTTTTCGATCGCAGTCGACACATTGACTAATGCAAGTGGCTATCAACAGTGAACTGTACGCTGAACATACTTGAAATTCTAGAGTGATCAAGCTTTCTAACTAACGGCGAAGGCGCGACAAAAAGTTTCAATCATTCATTGAAATTTAGCAGCCTTATCAAACCACTTTCGTGTCTACTCGTTTAGTTAGAGAGCCAAGCTATACGCACAACTGCAGCAGTCTCGTTCGGTAACTGTAATGGGTGATGTTGATTTCCTGGTGCTGTCTTCTTATAGTTCAAGCTATGGCACACCTGCGATCGTGCCTGAGGTGCAATGGGAAACGTCTGGGAGCAATTTCTAATAATTATAAACCAAATTTCTTTATGAGCTACTCAGTCCTTGAGCGGTATATGCGGGATTGTTTCCTAGATACCGCCGTGGTAGGCTTGGGCATCCGTCTAAAGGGCTAACCATCTGCATGGCGCATAGTCCGTAGGAGGTTGCCTGTCTGCCAGTTTTCGTGGGCAACAATTTTAATGCCAACATTTCATGTAATTATTGACCGAATTTAAAATGTTGTCTAACCATTCAGACATAAAATTACATTAAAGGTTTAACGCAGACAATAAGAAAATGAACGTCTTGAGGCAGTGTAACGCTCAGTGCACAGATTCATGTCCATTCAGTAATTGACTTACTTAGCGATTTAAACTTCACACTTAAATTCAAAGCTTTTCTAAACTTTACCTCTTACATGCTCAATGTCAAATATTTATCTCATTAACGCAGTGGTGGATACAGAAAGACCTCAAGGAGGGGCGCTAAACATATTTTGAGCAATCTTTACTTTTACTGTAATAAAAAAATAGTCACATACAAAGTTAAAGTATTTAAACTGATTATACACATATATCGTCTTATGATATAAAAAAGTTAAAATTGTGGTTGTCTTCCTTAAATGATGAATTCTATGCGCCTATTCTTCCTGTCAAATTGGATAATTACGTCGTCAATAGGACAATCAGTCATAGTGATACAGATAGGAAAGGACAACTACTCAATAACTTGATTGTCGAGTCGACTGACGAAAGAAACAAACGAATAGCGTGCGGTCTGACTGGCGGGGGCGGCGAGAGTGGCAGTGCGGCTGACCCTGGATACTGTTGTAGCCCCCACCCTCTCCTACCGGTCATGGCCCATCACCACGTTAGCAAGGGAGTCCATTTCTCTAAAGTTTACGATGTAAATAAGCGCATTCCATCCAGTCACTTAAGAATCTGGGTTGGGCATTTTCACTGCAAACTTTGCTAGCAATATTTGCATAAAGCTGTCAGTCCGACCTGAATAGTAGGCCTAATATTCTACATCAACGTGGATACTTCGCAAATCACATTTAGACATTTAAGTGCCTAGCAGAGGGGTTCATCGAACCACCTTCACAATTCAGGAGTAGAATTCTACAAAACCTTGTCTTCATCGATGTTGCAATATAAGGAGGCGACGCTGGACGTGCATTCGGGAGAACAGAAAATCAGATTTAGATTTTTCATGGTTTCTCTGAATTAAGAAAAATGCCACAATTACTTGAGGAGAAAGCACACAATTTCCTCTCCCTATCTGAGTTTATGGTCCATCTCTACCTGCCGACGGGACATTAAACCACAGTTTTTCTTACTTTTCTGTCTTCGACATTGTGATTCTCTAGAGCAGTGTCTTCCAACCTGGGGGTAATTACCACCTGCGGGTAAAGTGAAATTTTCTGAGGGGTAGTAACTAAAAGATTCTATTCATCACGAAACAAAATTATTTTCAAAATATTACTATTACAATGTTGTAAGACTAATATTGATTATGTAAGTTACCGATAATTACTTTTTCTCAGTTAGTAGCACGAATGCGGTGGTTACAGGTCCCTCACATAGTCCAACTACACGCTTATCTTGTGCGTTGTCCCGTATAGCCGCGCGGGATTAGCTGAGCGGTCTTGGGCGCTGCAGTCATGGACTGAGCGGCTGGTCCCAGCGGAGGTTCGTCCTCTGTGTGTGTGTGTGTGTGTGTGTGTGTGTGTGTGTGTGTGTGTGTGTGTGTGTGTGTGTGTGTGTCTATTAGGATAATTTAGGTTAAGTAGTGTGTACGCTTAGGGACTGATGACCAAAGCAGTTAAGTCCCATAAGATTTCACACACATTTGAACATTTTTTTGTCCCGTACATCACTGATAAATGACATCTACGTAACAAATGCTAAATATATCAAGAAAAGTCTTCAAGTTACACGTTGTACCTGCAGGTCCAGAAACTGCTTCATTACTCCCTTAGAAACAGATAGCGACACAGCAGTAACTTCTTAAGGACTACTATATTGTAGTATTCAGTTTTATTATTATTATTAGAGTGGTTAGACACAGAGCAATAAAAACCTGGAGTCGTCCAATTTCTGCCAGTTCAGAAGTGAGGTGTGCAACAGTGAAGTGATTTCCATGCAGTAAGGGTAGTACACACATCTGAATTTGTTTGATCTTAAATGGGGTTACAGTGTGCAGGTCAAGCAAGTGACGCAATGGAGAGGAGTAATGCAGGGGAAGCATGTTTTGTAACAAGTGGTTACCCTCACCGTGGATAGTTAGCTTTCTTTTCTGAGGTGGTGGTGTGGGTAGCACTTGCGATACACTACGAATTCCTTCATTCTAAAAAAAGGTAAATGTTCAAAGACGTCTGTCATTCTACAGTTTATCTAGGTGCTAAAGTTAGTGATAATGTAGGGTAAGTGGGGTGTGGGATAATAACTAGTTAATGTCTGATTGCATTCAGCTGGGAACTACTGATCAAGAGCCATGGTCGGCCACTGACGGACCGCGATCCAAAAATGTTTCGAAGGTATAAATTACTCGAGTAAATTATTTAAAAATATTTTCTGTAGATAACAATATGTTTGAGAGCTACACCTCATTTGTATAGTATTTTACATGTAACTGAGTGTGTGATTTGAGTTCTTAATAGTTACATAAAATAAATTGTTGCTATGCTGTATATGGAGTAAGAGAACGAACTGGAGACAAAATCACCCACGGAACAGTGGGAAGGGATCGGGTGGAGGAGGGGGAGGGGGGGGGGGGGGGGGAGAGGAGCAAGCTGGCAGGTGACCACAACAGTGTTACGTTGATCGACGTAGTAGCTCTGTACACGTGACAGCAGCACAAGAATTTTATTTAATAAAATGGGAAATTTTATAAACAGACCTGACTCTGGTAACCTATACGTTTCTTTTAATCTGAGCAGACATAGGCATTTTAAGTTATTGTGCTCGTAACTATGACGAAAGCTTAACGCCACTTTATGAAACTTTGTTGTGAAACGAAAATTTTCTGTCGCTCTTTTTAAAAGTGCGAACAACTCATCGGCAGTTCCTTAAAGGGGCCTGTACACGTTCAATATTTATTGGCAATTCTAGTTCAAGCCTTCAATAGACTGATGCGACCTCACACTAACACTGACAAATCGGCAATTGACAATGCGCTTTTACAAAGTTAAGATTTCCAATAGTGTGCTGTTGTTATATTAGCTACAGCTCGCAAGTTACAGAAAACAAGACGACGAAATTGGCCCGACAATGGCTGAAAAAAGAGCAGCTGGTCACGTGTTAATTTACTGAGCCTTGCATCGCACGTAGTTATCAGCATCGATTCGAGATAGAGAAGCAAAATACGTTAATGAGAGAAGCCGCAGTCAAGAGATTAGGAGTAACTCAGATTTCTGGTGACAGGCAGGTCATTCTAATGCTCGAAACTTCTGTATTATCGGTTAGCACAATTAGCAAAATTCTGTGCAAAACTGCGAAGTAATTATATGTCCGGCAAGGACCTGTGCAGGCAATTAACGTGAAAGTTTTTTGCATTTTGTTATAATTTGGTGAAATTGGCGCGTTTCGCAGATCTCTTACTACTGTAGTCACTGCAGACAAGATGTATTTTTCGAAATGGGAGCAGTTTCCCAAACTATGAAATACTCCAGTCTATACTAATTTTTCAAATTAATAAAGGAAGCAGTGTCACAAAGAACCCTCCGTTAACCATCCTAAAGTTGTATGTACAATGATTATCCTTACATACCAATCCCGAATTGACTATGGGAATGTGGTTTATAGTTCGGCAGCGCCTTCAGCGTTGCATTTACTCGACCCTGTGCACCACTGTGGGGTTCGATTAGCGACAGGAACTTTCAGGAAGAGTCCGGTGACCAGTGTACTGGTGGAGGCCGGTGTCCCTACACTGCAGATCAGACGTGCGCCAACTGCTCGCCATTTACGCAGCATACATTCATATTTCCCCTGAGCATCCGAATTACCGTCTCCTTTTCCCGTCCGCGGCAGTCCATCTCCCGCATCGGCGGCATAGATCGGGGCTGACGATTGCGTTTCGCGTGCGGTCCCTTCACTCCGATCTGGAGTCCTCCCCTTTACCACATGTACTTGTGGTCCTTCCACGTACGCCTCCATGGTGTACGTTTCGGCTGCAGCTTCGTCTGGACCTTTTGAATGGCTCCTAAGGATTCCATTAAACCCCGCCGCTCTCCGCTGTCACTTCCTCTCGATTCTTGACGTGTTCCGGCGCTCTGAAGTGGTTTGCACAGACGGCTCAATGACTGAAGGCAGGGAGTGCTCTTCTGCTATGTCTCGTAATGACGACGAAATGAAATTTTCGAATGCAACTTGTTGAATATACGTGAGGCTAAAATTTGCTTGGCAGAACTCAGTTGCGGTGTCGTGCTGATTGTTGCTGAGAGAACGGGATAGTGCGTCTGCTACAATATTTTGTGTACCGGGAACAATTGTAAAATTAAATTCCTGTAAATAAAGCTTCCATCTGCTTAACCTGTCATGTGTAAATTTCGCGTAAAGTAAAAACTGTATAGCTCTATGATCTGTATAAACGGTAGTATGTCTTGCATAAAGAAAATGCCTAAATCTGGTAAATGCCCTTACAACACATTACGTTTCAAGTTCTGTAACAGAATAATTCCGTTCAGCAAGTGACAGAATGCGACTTGCAAAGGCGATGTTTTTAATTACTTTAGTACCGTCTTCTTTAATTTCCTGAAAAATGTGTACAGTGATGGATACAGCCACTTTCGCCGGGGCGATATATAGCTTGACGGCGATGGGGCAGGAGGAGGGGGGGGGGGGCTGAGGGAGGGAGAAAGGACAAAGTTATAGACTCAAAATTTAAGTGATAGTGTTATAAAGACGTAGCAGTGCTATTAATATTTGAAATTTTTCATGAATAGCTGAAATATAATTAAATAATATGTAGGTTAAGTACTAAGCGGTTAGGCTAGGCCTAAGTTAATTATATCAAATAATAAAATAATTTTATTGCATGCAAAAACTCACAATTACATCAAACTAATACGTCGAGGCTTTTTTTACAGCATATCTCTTGATGACGTCATAAATAACTGTTGGCTCATCGTCTCCTTCAGGTGAAATCTTCACACAAGCTTGGAGTGTTTCCTGACCCATCCTATTCCTGCAAGTCGAAACGGGAATGCACAGTAGGCCTACGTATTCAGCGAGTTTCCGTAGTGCTTCGTAGCAGATGTCGGCTCTCAGAATGAAAGAAGCAATATCAGAAGATGTATCATCTAATTTATCACTAACAACGTACCTAACAGAATGCAATTCTGCAATAACAGCGAAAATAAGTCCCAAAATCAAGAACAGTTCTTTACAGTCATCATTAAACTCTAGAAATTTTTAAAACTTTCAAAATATGCACTTCGTTCTATCACTTTTATTGCCTTCTCATCAAATCGTTGCTCAGTTTCATCAACCATACTTTTAACAAATTTCCTTGCGCTTTTCATAGCATGAATTTGCTCCTCTACGTTCGTGAATAGCACACCTTTAACTTCTATTGCGTCCTCCTGCAGTTCTTTAATTCTATTAAGTTTCATTTTCTGCACTATGTCCATCGCAGTCACAGAGACAGTTGATGTCTTAAATGTTCCAGAAACAAGTAGAGGTATTTGCGAAATTTTACGTGATTCTCTGCAAAGCTTCACATAAATTTGAGACTGCATTTAACGTATCGTCTAAAATCACTAAACCTACAATGAAATTGGAATTAATCATTTCTAACAAGATTCCTCCAGCCAAACTTGTTAAATCCGCGCCGTCCTTGTGCATATGTTCACATGCCATTATAATGGACTTGTAGGTTAGGAAAATAACATGAACTGTGCGATAGGTACTTTACCATCGGAATAAATAAATAAATCAACAGCTTTGGATATTATTAAAACAGGTTACTCTAAAGCACACTGAATTTCATGCAAAACATTTCCTCGCTTGGAAGAACCATGTTAAAGTTTGTAAATCTCGTTAACAACATGTAATGTGTTTTATAATGGAGTGTTTATTCCTAGAGTTGGTGGCAGCAATTGAAAAAACATGTGCTCTACAATGAATGTATGGCCGTATGTCATGGCGGCTTATGGCCCTTCCTCTCTTACAACCGAGCACGAACTCCTGAGATAGAACCACTAAAATTTGCAGCACCGTCGAAAGAACAAGATAAAAATCTGTCGTAAGAAAGTTTTCTTTTTAGTTCAGCATCAATTGCTGTAAATATGGTTTCAGCTGAAGTGCTTTGCAGCTCAACGAGACACACAAACCTTTCCTTCACTTGAAGCGATGGAGACGGTGCAACATATCGAACTACAAAAGACAGTTCACTTTGGCTCGAAACATTTGTAGATTCATCTGCCATTAATTAAAAATATTTGTCATGGTCTAACAAGTCAACAATTCTGACGCAGTGTACTTAAGATATGTGGACCTTTCGCTCTGAAATTTTAACCCCTTTTCAAGATTGTTGCTTTTCAGTACTACCTTACGAATTAGAGGTTCATATTTTGTTGTGTGGGGTATTTCTTCCTTACTAAGGAAATACAGACTTCGAATTAACGATGACAATGCTTGGCGGTTTAAAGCTTTTTCATTTTGTTTAAATATACGTGTATGAATTGGAGCGCTCAATCCCTGTAATTTAAAATTTTCAAGTGCAACGGCTCTTGCATGTTTTTATGAGTTAGCGTGCTTTTCTAGTTTTCCCGTGCTTCCGGTAGCTTTTCTAAATTTACTGAAAAGTACAGAAATGAACACTCCTCCAGTTTTCTGTAGAGCTTATAGTTTTTTAAACACATTTCACACAATTTGCAGAAAGCCCCACCCTGCTCGTGATCAAAGTACAACCAATTGTACTTATACTCCCATTTTTGCTGATACTTAATCTCGCGTTCAATACTTTGTTTAGAATTTCAATTTACGAATGGGCCAGAAGTAGCACATTTATCGTTCGAAAACTGTGGAAGGGAAACTGAAGACTTGGTAGACCTACGCAATTCATCGTCACAATCACTAGCACTTCTTTCAGTAGACTCACACTCGTCTTTGTTTTTTGCAATACATTGTCTTTTATTAGAAAAGAAAGAAATTAGTCTGTTTCGACATTGTACTTCGGCACTAACACTTCTTTTTATGTTATAAACTGACTAATACTGCACGTAGTACACTACATAATCACATCACACTTACATAGTAACCTGTCGACTGACTGTTACCTTACAACAGTTTCAACATTGCACTGAGTTTTTATACAACAATGAAAGCTTAGATTATACTCGTAGAGCAGGCTTAAAACAATATGTAACAAATTTCGCAATGTGTCTTTGGTAAAAGTCAGTAACCTAGATAGAAACCTGCACACAATTCATGGTATGCACGTGAACAAGAGAGGTAAAAAGATTGAGTCATCATCATCAGTCTTCTGCCTAAAGGCAGGTTTTCATGTGGTAGTTCTCGAGGCTGTCAGGTCTTCTGCCATCCTCTTCAGGTCTGCATAATTTCCTCTTCCCTTTGTCATCTATCATCTTGTATCTCCTTCTTCCTCTAAGTCTTCTCCCACAAACCAATCCTTCCAAAGCATCTACTAGCAAGCACTCTCTTCTCAATGAATGTCGCAACCAGTTCTTTATCCTTTCTCTTAAAACTTTCAGCAGACATCTTCTCTCACCAACCCTTTCCGATACTCTTTCATTACTCACTCTTTCCATCCAGCTTATTCTCTTCATTCTCCTCCACATTCACATCTCAAATGCTTCTAACCTTTTTTCATCCTCTCGTCTCAGTGTCCATGTTTCTGCCTCATATAGTGCCACACTCCAGACAAAACATTTGCCAAGCCTTTTCTTTAGTCCTTCATCTAATTTGCCACATAAGTCTCCTCTTTCTATTGAATGCCTCCTTCACTATGGCAATTCGAGTTTTCACCTCCTGGTGACATCTCAAGTCTTTAGTTATTGTGCTTCAGAGATATTTAAATTCATTTAATTGGCTAATGGTAGTAAATTAATTATTGATGAAATCAGATGAAACATCACACAAAGCAGTGTAAATAAATGCATTGCTATGGAAAGGCACAACCCACCCAAACAGGACTTGTCACACACAGCTACAGCTGACAAGCCAGGGAAACTTGTAAACCCTGCTGGACAGCCTGGTAGCTCTAAATCTCCCTGTATGGTCCAGCAGGAGAAACTTAGCCCTAATATCATACAGTGGAACCCTTGTACTAAAAAAAAAAAAAAAAAAAAAAAAAAAAAAAAAAAAAAAACCAGTCTTGTAGGGTGACATGTCCATCAAATGTTCAACAATCCAAACTCACTTTCAAATTAATTGAGCACAAGTTTCAAAGCCTTGGCTATAAGCACGACGAGTTGGATAGCATTTCAGCAATTGTAAACCCTGATGTTTTAGTTATAAGTGAACACTGATACACAGATGAGCTAATTAGTGTATCTAAGCCACTCTCCATGATCTTTTGCTCTGCCTTCAGTAGAAAAGAGAAACATGGTGGTGGGATAGCTATCTTTGCAGCCAGTGGTAGTAATTATAGTGTAATAGATGTGCTTTCAGCATTGGGGGTGTAATAGAACTAGCAGCAATTAATTATAAGTAGGGGGAAAGAGGACTTAATTATTATAGGCCTATATAGACCTCCATTTGGTAGCCTAGATAGTTTCTACGATGTTCTTAATGACCTGCTTGTTGACATTGACAGTAAACACTGCAATAAAAATGGCTGGGTTAACATAATACTAACTGGAGATATAGACATTGACTTGCTGTCCAATGACTCTGTATCTAAACTAATGCTAATACTAGCTCAATTTAACATTTCTGATAAATGAGCCCACTAGAGAGGTCAATAGTGTAAAATCATGTATTGACAACATTATAACTAACATGTTCCACTTTACATGCAGTGCATCGGTTCTGAAGCTTGCCATTTCTGACCACCACGCAATACAGGTATTGATAGAAGCTGAAAATCATGTAAATAGAAAAGAGAAACACTGTGACAAAAAGAATCACCAATGATGACAATGTTAAAGATTTCAACAGTTTGCTGAAAAGCTTACAATGGGGTGAAAAAAAGCATTACCCCCAGTGATTTTTCATCAGATTTTTATTATTGCTTCAATGTCTCATGCCCAGAAATGACCTTTACAGTAAATGACTGCTAAAAGATACAAAAAATAATTGGATAAATCATGAACTAAAAACAGCAGGTTAGAAACTTACTTTTCCAATATGCAATGATAAAAACAATAATAGACTAAGGGTAGAATTTAAGAACTATCAGGATTACTATAAAGATCTTCTGCTAGAAACTAAAAGCAAAACAATGTTAAGAAACTCTACTAACACTGGTTTAGCTGTTTGGAGAGTAGTAAATAGCTTTAGGGATTGTAAGGACAGATAAACAAGTGATTTTAATATAAACCATAAAGGGCATATCATGAAATGTCAATGTCAGATTGCAAATGTTTTTAATGAGTACTTTTCTTCTGTTGGAAAATCTGTCAAAGACCAATTTAAGAATCTTCAGCATAGATATAAGGGCATTCCAATCAAACAAAGCATATACTTGGCCCCAACCAATAGCAAGGAAGTCAAAAACATAGAAATGTCACTAAAAAATACAAAATCAGCTGGCTATGATGGATTGTCTATCAGTACACTGAAAAGATGCATAGACAACATATATGATGTAATTGCATCAGGTTGTTTCCCAGATAGTCTAAAGATTTCACAAGTAACCCTGATTTACAAGAAAGGTGATAAATCTAAAATTGAAAACTGGCACCCCGTCTCAATCTTACCTGCATTTTCTAAGGTAGTTGAGAAAGTTATTTATACTAGACTAATGACATTCTTGAGTCAACACAATTTAATATTTGAAAATCAGAATGGCTTTATGAAAAAAAAAACCTCAACATCAGTAGTAGCAGCAGCAGCACAATTAATAGACAAAATAATAACGCCCATAGAGAACGAAGAGTATGTAACTGGAGTGTTCCTTGATCTAGAAAAAGCTTTTGATTGTGTCAACATCACCGTATTACTTGACAAGCTGTGGAACTTGGGCATCAGAGGAACTGGCTATGAGCTAATAAAATTGTATATGAGCAATAGAAAAGAATTTGTCTTGTTTAAAACACAGTGGGTCTTACAAATCTAAAATTACTGATATCAAATATGGAGTGCCTCACAGCTCTGTCTTTTCTTGATTTATGTTACTGTTATACAGTATTGTTCTCCTAACTGTACAAAAATATTGTATTCAGATGACACATCAATAGTGCGCAAACACAGGCTAAGTGTGTCTGGAGGTGCTGTGCAACAGTGTAACTAATGAAATAGCCAAGTATTTAAATGAAAACCATCTAAATGTAAGTGCTTCAAAGATAGAATTTAAGACAAGGAAACAAACAGAATTTGACATGAAATTATCCATATATGGGACATGCATATAGATTCCTTAGCATGTTAGCTGTCAAAGAATGTGTTTGCTATAAATATGATTAGCAAATATTGTAAGGACATGTATGTACTAAAAACTGCTTATCATTCCCTATTCTCATCAAATTTAAACTATGCTGTAGAAATATGGGGTGCAACAACTCGAGCCAACCTAAACACATTATTAATACTACAGAAAAAGTTATCAGAATTATTTGTGATGCCAAATCTCGAGAATCATGTCTGAATCTGTTCCCAAAATTAGGTGTGCTTACCATTATAGGTGTATACATATTGAAATTTATATTGCTTGTGAAAACAATAAATCCAAATTTCAACTGTGACCTGCACCAGTATGATACAAGGCAAAAGTTCAGATACCATGTAAATAGCCACAGAACAGCTTTATATGAAAAAAAAAAATGCACTTCATGCTGGGCTGAAGCTAGCCAGTGCCCAACCAAAAAGTCTCTCAACCCTTCCTACCAACAAATTATAAGATCAGACAAAAAGAATTCTAATTGAAAACCCTTTTTATTCCCTAGACGAGTATTATATCTGTATGAAAAGTGCTTCATAAGTATGTCAGGCTCATAGTTTTAAGTAACCTACAACTAATATAATGTTGATAACGATATTTGTAATATTGATTGTATACTACCAGATGGAAAATGCATCAAAATGTAAAATTTATTAATACAAACAAATCTTTAGTTATTTATAAACTGACGATTCAGAAGAATAATCTGTATTATTTCTAGGGATTCTATTTGATTATTCAATGTTGAATAAATATCACCATCATCATCATGCTTTCTTCTTTCCTGCTGGGTTGTGCTATCATCAAATTCAAGATTTGTCAAAATTAGTAGAAACCTGCAAGACCTCATGCCTGCTGTCGTGCCTTTCTTGTCCCATCCTTTGCTCATACCTCTTCCACATTAACCATAAGGTCCTTCTGAGTTAATTTCAATAAGGATAGTGATAACAGACAATAGTTCTTCACTGGTTAGATCAGTGCAATCTCAGGATCATGCATACATTGGGCATAATTTTTCAGTTTTTGGATCAGTGTGCCTTAGAATTTTATCAATCACATTTACATTGACAAGTTTCAAAAACACATCTATAGGAGATACAGAACCTGTTACTATTCTTCTTGGCCCAGGTAAAATTTATACTAAGTTTATTTCTTAATTTTGAAGATTTCAATAAACTTCATTTGCAGCATTTTGTGCAACTAAACAATTTTTGGCCCTTGTTTCACCTCCATCCTCTTCATCACTGCCCTTAACTTCAGACCGAGCGAGGTGGCGCAGTGGTTAGACACTGGACTCGCATTCGGAAGGACGACGGTTCAATCCCGCGTCCGGCCATCCTGATTTGGGTTTTCCGTGATTTCCCTAAATCACTCCAGGCAAATGCTGGGATGGTTCCTCTGAAAGGGCACGGCCGACTTCCTTCCCCTTCCTTCCCTAATCCGATGAGACCGATGACCACGCTGTCTGGTCTCCTTCCCCAAACCAACCAACCTTAACTTCAGTTTCAGAATCATGGTCAGCATCTATTATTTCTTCCTCTGTCAAATCGGGATTTCTTTCCTCAAAATTTTCAGTTCGTTGATTTTGACCTATTCTTTCATTCTCTTCTTCTAATTCTTGCTGTGTCCAGGAAAACCTTAAAGTTTTGCCAGACTCCTCCAAGTAAAAATATTCCAAATGTTTACAGTGCTACTTATTAACATTAAAAATAAGAAAGAAATTGTACTTACATAATGTAAAAAACAGCTTAAAGAAGAATAAATGTGACCTGAAACAGTCACATCATGTGTTGTACTCCATACGGCAGCCAGGCACATATGAACTATTGTTAATGGACAGAAAAGTAGCCACAACAAAGTAGTGGGGAGGAACAAGCAGCAAGGAGAGTATTATCATGAGGAATAACTGGCACCAATACTCAGAGGAGCTGGCTGGAAGTGATGGGAAGTAAAAACGAGCCAAGTGTTATACAAAATACAATGGTGCAACTGATGGTGTGTTAATATTGGATGATTATAGTATAGTCTTAAGTGCTGTCTGTGTTTCTCTTCAATTATGTAAAAATATTAGGTATAATACCACACGCCACTGGCTGAAAGAGTTTATGGTGTAAGATTATAGCAATTCTGAAATGACAACTGTAAAGAAAGTAATAATCAAAACATAAACATATTTTATGGAGGAAAACATTTGTTCCTAAGGATATTATTGGTAATGAAATTTCTAATGTTCATTATATATTTATCTTCCAGTTACTCATAGAAGAAACAAATCCAGTTTCATAGGATAATTAACATTTTTGAAAGGGACACAAAAATGAAAGAAGGGATTTTCAAAATTTAAAAGAAAAATATAATAGGATAAATGAAATTTTTAACAATAGGGGTCAAATAATACGACCCTGAAAACTTCCACAACCAAAATAAGGTACGTACTTTTCAAAGAAACATCACCAAAATATGAATGGGATCGAACAGTTCATCAAGCAGCAATTTATAGTCAGCTACTATCAATTGGGTGACACAGTGGTACAGCTTCATTACACAATCCACAGCAGACCAGCTAGTCCATCTGTGTGCAATGCTGAAATGCATAACTGACAAGTGATAGCAATCGTATTTGACCTACAGAAACCAGATGAAATCTGGCACCTTCACATCCTGTCTGCACTGCATGAGTGGGGCTTCTGACGCTGTTGACCTATCTTTATGCAGAAATTCCTATCCATCCAACAGTTCTGGGTACGGGCAGGTTTGACACTCAGCAGAAAATTGGAGTCCGTTTGAGACTGGTTCAGAGTGTAACCCTATTCGACATAGCAATCAATGGTATCATGACTGCAGTGGGATCAATGGCCTTGCCATCACTGTATGTGGATGACCTCAGCCTGTATTACATCACTGGGCATTGCAGAATGCCACCTTCAGAATGCCACACAGAAAGTACACAATTGGGCCCTGAATCATGGATTTCAATTTTTGCCTGCATAAACTTGTGTTGTGCACTTTTGTCAACTTAGGACTGTGCATTCACGACTAGAACTTTACTTTGAAAGCCTGTTGTGCACTTTTGTCAACTTAGGACTGTGTATTCATGACCAGAACTTTACTTTGAAAGCCAGTTACTTGAAGTCATTGAAACTTTCAAGTTTTTAGATCTTTGTTTTGCAGTAAGTTTACATGGTACCCCACGCGTGACAGCTCAAGGCAAATTGCACAAGGAAGCTTAATACCATCAGATTTCTCAGTAGTACCTCCCGGGCCAAAGACCTCATGTGATTTCAAAAAGCTTTGATTTTATCCCAGTTGGACTATGGAGGTGTTGCCTGTAGGCACTGAGGTTGTTAGCCCCATTCATCATTGTAGTGTGTGACTGGAAACTGGATCTTTCCATACAAGCTGGACAGCCTTCTGGTGGAACTTGGTGTCATACCATTGATGGTCAAATATCAGGAACTTTTGGTGAGCTATGCAGTCACAGTCTGTCAGATGCCTGCCCATCCATGTTACTTGACTGTTAAAAGCCAACAGTGCAAACCGTTCTTGAAGCACCCAAAAATGGGTAGACCAGCTGTGATGTGGTTGCAAGACTATATTAGGCATAGTACTGTGTTGTGTTTTTGCTGTTTCTACATTTTTTCTGCCTCCTGTACATATGCTCATTCCTTCAGCCCCATATTCCATATCAGTACCCACTTCAAACAATCTGTAAATGAATTCCTGACATCGTCCTTTCCATTTAATTGTTCCTGCTTTCTGGCAACTCTAAGTTTTAATTCACCCCATTCTTCTCATAATAGAGCTTTGCATAGTTTTGCATAGAATAGTCAACCCCACAGTCAGCCTCCTCTTTTCCTAAATGATCACAGTTATCATCATCCAGAATTGTATGCTCATGATTTAAGAAAACATGTGTTTCAATTGTCTCAAGGCAACCTCCAACAATATTCTTCTCACTGCTACACAATTCCTCTCCAAGACTCACTTCATCACCATTACAATAATAATAATAATTCCCGTGGAGGCCCGGGAAAAGAATAGGCCTCCGGTATGTTCTGCCAGTCGTAAGAGGCGACGAAAAGAACAAACCACTAATAGGGCTAACCCCCCTTGTAGTGTGATTAGTTGGTTCAGGACAGAACTAATGAAGCCTCGGACAAGCACCGTCATGGTCGGGGACGACGCTTCAACCCTATGCCCGCCCACAATGGTAACGACACTGCTAGCCAACTGGAAAATGATTTAAATCCAAATAGAGGTGTTTTGCAGGATATGCTTCCTGCAACCACCCTAGAAGGAAAACAAAGACAGAGGATGAGATGGTCAGATGAAGTTAATCGACACCTCATGTTCTGTTATTACCAAGCAACAAACCTAGGAACCAACACAACTGGATACAGATCACAAGTATACACAACATTTATTACCAGATACCCAGAATTAAAATTTTTAACAGAACGACGACTAGCTGATCAGATCCGTGTAATAATAAAAAATAACAGGATACCCCAGTCAGAATTAGATAACATCAGACAACAAGTACAACAAATACTGGAACAAAATAATGTGCAGTCAGAAGAAGAAGAAAATACAGTAATGGACTCAAACATTCCAGAGCAAACAAACAAAGAACAACACGCACCAATTAAACAATCACAGGAAAACGAAATCTTAAGGCAGCCACCAGAACAAGCACAAATAGAACACAAAGTGACACAGATATTAGATATAGAAGAAAAATTTCAGCTAACATATATAGAATACAAAGACACAAATACAGACATTAGACCATTCTTGCTTAGACCACCAAATAACCCACAAGTCGAAACAACAATAAAAACTATCAACACAATCATACACAACAAAATAAATGAAAACACAACTATGGAAGAGTTAAAACTACTGGTATATATAGGAGCACTCACTACACTAAATATACACACTAGGCAGAGATTAGAACCAACCAACACACAGAAGAAACCCACAAAACCAGCATGGCAACACAGGCTACAGATCAAAATAGAAAAACTGAGAAAAGACATCGGACAGCTAACACAATTTATAAGAAATGAAATCTCTGAAAAAAAAACGAAAAAGGTTAGGTAAAATCTCACAACAAGAAGCGACAGAGCAATTAGACGAAAAGAAGCAGAAATTACAAGCATTCGCCAAACGACTCAGAAGATACAAAAAAAGTGAAAATAGAAGGAAACAAAACCAAACATTCAACACAAACCAAAAGAAATTTTACCAGACAATAGATAACACACACATTGAAATAAACAATCCACCAAACATAACAGACATGGAACACTTCTGGAGCAACATATGGTCAAACCCGGTACAACATAACAGGCATGCACGGTGGATACAAGCAGAAACAGACACATACAAGATGATACCACAAATGCCTGAAGTGACAATTTTGCAACATGAAGTCACCCAAGCAATTAATTCTACTCACAATTGGAAAGCCCCTAGAAATGATAAAATAGCAAATTTCTGGTTAAAGAAGTTCACCTCAACACATTCACATCTAACTAAATTATTTAACAGTTACATTGCAGACCCATACACATTCCCTGATACACTTACACATGGAATAACTTATCTGAAACCTAAAGATCAAGCAGACACAGCGAACCCAGCTAAATATCGCCCCATAACATGCCTACCAACAATATACAAAATATTAACTTCAGTCATTAAACAGAAACTAGTGACACATACAACACAGAACAAAATTATAAATGAAGAACAAAAAGGCTGTTGCAAAGGAGCACGAGGATGTAAAGAGCAACTGATAATAGATGCAGAGGTGACATATCAAGCTAAAACTAAACAAAGGTCGCTACACTACGCATACATCGATTACCAAAAAGCTTTTGATAGTGTACCCCACTCATGGTTACTACAAATATTGGAAATATATAAAGTAGATCCTAAATTGATACAGTTCCTAAACATAGTAATGAAAAACTGGAAAACCACACTTAATATCCAAACAAATTCAAATAATATCACATCACAGCCAATACAGATTAAGCGTGGAATATACCAAGGAGATTCATTAAGTCCTTTCTGGTTCTGCCTTGCTCTGAACCCACTATCCAACATGCTAAATAATACAAATTATGGTTACAATATTACTGGAACATACCCACACAAAATCACACATTTGCTATACATGGATGATCTAAAACTACTGGCAGCAACAAATCAACAACTCAACCAATTACTAAGTATTTAGCAATGATATAAATATGGCTTTTGGAACAGACAAATGTAAGAAAAATAGCATAGTCAAGGGAAAACACACTAAACAAGAAGATTACATATTGGATAACCACAGCGACTGCATAGAAGCGATGGAAAAAACAGATGCCTATAAATATCTAGGATACAGACAAAAAATAGGAATAGATGATAGAAATATTAAGGAAGAGCTAAAAGAAAAATATAGACAAAGACTAACAAAAATACTGAAAACAGAATTGACAGCAAGAAACAAGACAAAAGCTATAAATACCTATGCTATACCAATATTGACCTACTCATTTGGAGTAGTGAAATGGAGTAACACAGACCTAGAAGCACTCAATACACTTACACGATCACAAAGCCACAAATATAGAATACATCACATACATTCAGCAACAGAAAGATTCACATTAAGCAGAAAGGAAGGAGGAAGGGATTTATCGACATAAAAAACCTACATTATGGACAGGTAGAAAATTTAAGAAAATTCTTTCTAGAACGAGTAGAAACTAGCAAAATACACAAAGCAATCACCCACATAAATACATCGGCTACACCACTACAATTTCATAACCACCTGTACAACCCTTTAGATCACATAACATCAACAGATACAAAGAAAGTAAATTGGAAAAAGAAAACACTACATGGCAAGCACCCGTATCATCTAACACAGCCACACATCGATCAAGATGCATCCAACACATGGCTAAGAAGAGGCAGTATATACAGTGAGACAGAAGGATTCATGATTGCAATACAGGATCAAACAATAAACACCAGATATTACAGCAAGCATATTATTAGAGATCCCAATACCACAACAGATAAATGCAGACTTTGCAAACAACAAATAGAAACAGTAGATCACATCACAAGCGGATGTACAATACTAGCAAATACAGAATACCCCAGAAGACATGACAACGTCGCAAAAATAATAAATCAACAGCTTGCCTTACAACATAAACTTTTAGAACAACACACTCCTACATACAAGTATACACCACAAAATGTACTGGAGAATGATGAATACAAATTATACTGGAACAGAACCATTATAACAGATAAAACAACACCACATAACAAACCTGACATCATACTCACCAATAAAAAGAAGAAATTAACACAACTAATTGAAATATCCATACCCAATACAGCAAATATACAGAAGAAAACAGGAGAAAAAATTGAAAAATACATCCAACTGGCTGAGGAAGTCAAGAACATGTGGCATCAGGATAAAGTTGACATTATACCAATTATACTTTCAACTACAGGAGTCATACCACGCAATATCCACCAGTACATCAATGCAATACAGCTACATCCAAACTTATATATACAACTTCAGAAATCCGTAATTATTGATACATGTTCAATTACCCGAAAGTTCCTAAACGCAATGTAACATATACCGTACAGTTAAAAGGAAGTGACGCTTGATCAAGGTCCGCGTCACTTTCATTCCGAACCAGACCCAAGGTCTGAGAAAGGAAAGAAGAAGAAGAAGAAGAAGAAGAAGAAGAAGAAGTAGAAGTAGTAGTAGTAGTAGTAGTGATGGTGAAAGATGATGATGGGAGATGATGGAATATGATGGGAGATGATGGGAGATGATGGAATATGATGGGAGATGATGGGAGATATGGGAGATGATGGATGATGGATGAAGAAGAAGATGATGGATGATTGATGATGGATGAAGAAGAAGATGATGGATGATGGATGAAGAAGAAGATGATGGATGATTGATGATGGATGAAGAAGAAGATGATGGATGAAGAAGAAGATGATGGATGATTGATGATGGATGAAGAAGAAGAAGATGATGGATGATGGATGATGATGATGATGATGATGATGATGATGATGATGATGATGATGATGATGATGATGATGATGATGATGATGATGATGATGATGATGATGATGATTAACATGACACTCTACTCCACATTGAATAATTATATCCACATTTTCTGTAAAATTATCCACACTGTTTGCTAATGGCATTATACCTTTGCTTTCTCCTCACTACACTCATTGCTATTAGCGTCATTGCACCTTGCTGCCATGTATATTTCTGTCGTTCCCTCCTGATGTGAAAGTAACATCTATATGAGACAATTAATAAAATTGGCTGAACTTAAACCCACACTACTGCAGCTTCTGACATACTCCCAACTTCTGCTAAAAATTTCTTAAGTATAAAAACTACACTGTTCATTGTTAATATTTGCTTTCTTTCATTTACCCCTGTGATTTCTTTCACGACTGTTATTGTATTTATTATACACTACCCAC
Organism: Schistocerca americana; assembly: GCF_021461395.2. Lineage (NCBI taxonomy): Eukaryota > Metazoa > Arthropoda > Insecta > Orthoptera > Acrididae > Schistocerca > Schistocerca americana. The sequence goes on along the minus strand of NC_060124.1, from coordinate 91,216,460 downwards.
AATTCATTATTAGCAAGGACAGCATCCATGTGACAAATTCCATTCCATCACACCCTTGCCTGGCCCTGTTCATATTATAATTACCACCCCTATGCGGATCTTAAGTAAGGCACCATTCAGTTTCCTGACTGCCTACTTTATCTGTTTGCATCTAGCAGTTCCTCGACTCTTACTCCATGCCTATCATCCCTTTCCTGTTCAAAGTTCTCCCTCCAAAATTCTTGCTGTTTCCTTGCAGCATGCTTCTCCAATCCCTATCCTGACTGTTATTCCCATTTCTTTCTGGTCTCCATCTCTGATCATTATTCCCATTAAAATTATCATTTCCTCTTTTCTGATGCCCTCCATTCAACCATTGTTCTAAAAATGTTATGTTACACAAGCCCCTATCTGTATGCTCTACAAAGCTCAGGAATTCTTCTGTACGCTGCACTGTGGGTAAAGTCCCACTACAAATGTTCTGATAACTTTCTCTTTAAAGTTGAGATCTGTCAATACATTAAAAGGCCTATCTAAATGATGCATCTTATTTAATTCCTTAACACAATATTATTTCATACTTTGTCTCTCAATTCTGTAGCTTGACCCATTTAAAAATCACTTTGCAGTCTTAACTGCTTTGCTTGTCTTCAGTATTTATCTAAAAATAATGTTTTAAGGGTTTTAAAATCACAAAAATGCTCAGCAGTCATTAGCCCCAGTTTGAGCTCCCCTTTCCAATTTTTTTTGTGACAGCTGTACTACAGAAACACGTGAGTGGTGGAACAGCGGTCACAGTCAACACAAGCAAACAGTGCCTGGCAGTCACTGGGCTGCACATGCAGATTTACCATTCCACCAAATTTTGGCAATGGTGCAGTGCCACACGAGACAAAGTAGGCAGTCAGTGTGAGCTGGACAATGCTACACGACATACCTTTTTCACCATGGACCACATGGATCAAATTAACATAACTCCCACAAACACGTAAGCAAAGTTTGGCTCATTCATTCATTCATTTTGTGGTGTCTTTCATCTCTCCACAAAAGACACAATGCTCTGTGGTTTGTGCCAGAAACCAACCATTCAGAGATTTGACTTTTGTTTCATGCAGTTCACACATTCACGCAACATGCTTATCACTGGAGTGTGTACCTTCCAGGATTGGTGATCAAACTGTACCACCAGTGCAACGTGCCACTGCAGACATTAAATACCAGAGTTTGTTTGTAACTCTAGAGAGATATGGCAAAATAAATGTATGTCAATGTCAATGCAACTCTCATCAATTCCTACCATATTCCCATTGCCAAGCCTCTTTCTTGGCTGTAGTATATGGACGCAGTAGTAAAGCCAATTCACTGCACCTCTAAAACAATAAGCGGTGAAAACATATGTCCACACTTCACTTTTAACAGACTTTATTTTGGCAATATCACTCACTCCTGTTACAAAATTCTTACATGTAACCAATAAATCCACTGCATGGTATTTATTTTCCCCTCTAAATGATTTAGCTTGATACCTATACCCTACAGGATACCCAAACAAGTTTCCATTTTCCACTGCTACATTAATAATTTCTCTTAATACGTGTATTTCTGCCTCTAATTACTTTTTATTGTTACTGATTCCCTTGTGGCACACAGATATCTCCATCTCCGTGTATTTGATTTCTGCCTCTGTTTGCTTTCCAAATATACTTTTATTCCTGTGTCCTTCCCCCCGTGAACCATGGACCTTGCCGTTGGTGGGGAGGCTTGCAGGCCTCAGCGGTACAGATAGCTGTACCGTAGGTGCAACCACAACAGAGGGGTATCTGTTGAGAGGCCAGACAAATGTGTGGTTCCTGTAGAGGGGCAGCAGCCTTTTCAGTAGTTGCAGGGGCAACAGTCTGGATGATTGACTGATCTGGCCTTGTAACACTAATCAAAATGGCCTTGCTGTGCTGGTACTGTGAACGGCTGAAAACAAGGGGAAACTACAGCCGTAATTTTTCCCGAGGGCATGCAGCTTTACTGTATGGTTAAATGATGATGGCGTCCTCTTGGGTAAAATATTCCGGAGGTAAAATAGTCCCCCATTTGCATCTCCGGGCAAGGACTACTCAAGAGGACATCGTTATCAGGAGAAAGAAAACTGGCGTTCTACGGATCGGAGTGTGGAATGTCAGATCCCTTAATCGGGCAGGTAGGTTAGAAAATTTAAAAAGGGATATGGATAGGTGAAAGTTAGATATAATGGGAATTAGTGAAGTTCAGCGGCAGGAGGAACAAGACTTCTGGTCAGGCGAATACAGGATCATAAATACAAAATCAAATAGGGGTAATGCAGGAGTAGCTTTAATAATGGATAGGAGTGCGGGTAAGCTACTACAAACAGCATAGTGAACGCATTATTGTGGCCAAGATAGACACAAAGCCCACGCCTACTACAGTAGTACAAGTTTATATGCCAACTAGCTCTGCAGATGACAAAGAAATTGAAGAAGTGTATGAAATCAAAGAAATTATTCAGGTAGTGAAGGGAGACGAAAATTTAATAGTGATGGTGACTGAAATTCAGTAGTAGGGAAAGGGAGAGAAGGAAACGTAGCAGGTGAATATGGATTGGGGCTAAGAAATGAGAGGAAGCCGCCTTGTAGAATTTTGCACAGAGCACAAATTAATCATATCTAACACTCGGTTCAAGAATCATGAAAGAAGGCTGTATACATGGAAGAAGCCTGGAGATACTGACAGGTTTCAGATATATTATATAATGGTAAGACAGAGATTTAGGAACCAGGTTTTACATTGCAAGACATTTCCAGGGACAGATGTGGACTCTGATCACAATCTATTGGTTATGAACTGTAGATTAAAACTGAAGAAACTGCAAAAAGGTGGTAATTTAAGGAGATGGAACCTGGATAAACTGACTAAACCAGAGGTTATACAGAGTTTCGGGGAGAGCATAATGGAACAATTGACAGGAATGGGGGAAAGAAATACAGTAGAAGAAGAATGGGTAGTTTGAGGGATGAAGTAGTGAAGGCAGCAGAGGATCAAGTAGGTAAAAAGACAAGGGCTAGTAGAACTCCTTGGATAACAGAAGAAATATTGAATTTAACTGATGAAAGAAGAAAATATAAAAATGCAGTAAATGAAGCAGGCAAAAAGGAATACAAATGCCTCGAAAATGAGATTGATAGGAAGTGCAAAATGGCTAAGCAGGGAAGGCTAGAGGACAAATGTAAGGATGTAGAGGCTTATCTCACTAGGGGTAAGATAGATACTGCCTACAGGAAAATTAAAGAGACCTCTGGAGAAAAGAGAACCACTTGTATGAATATAAAGAGCTCAGATGGAAACCCAGTTCTAAGCAAAGAAGGGAAAGCAAAAAGGTGGAAGGAGTATATAGAGGGTCTATACAAGGGCAATGTACTTGAGGACAATATTATGGAAATGGAAGAGGATCTAGATGAGGAGGAAATGGGAGACACAATAGTGCATGAAGAGTTTGACAGAACACTGAAAGACCTGAGTTGAAACAAGGCCCCGGAAGTAGACAACATTCCCTAGAACTATTGACAGCCTTGGGAGAGCTAGTCCTAAAAAAACTCTAACATCTGGTGAGAATGATGTATGAGACAGGCGAAATACCCTCAGACTTCAAGAAGAATATAATAATTCCAATCCAAAAGAAAGCAGGTGTTGAAAGATGTGAAAATTACCGAACTATCAGTTTAATAAGCCACAGCTGCAAAATACTAACGCGAATTCTTTACAGACGAATGGAAAAACTAGTAGAAGCCGACCTTGGGGAAGATCAGTTTGGATTCCGTAGAAATATAGGAACACGTGAAGCAATACTGTCCTTAAGACTTATCTTAGAAGAAAAATTAAGGAAAGGCAAACTTACATTTCTAGCATTTGTAGACTTAGAGAAAGCATTTGACAATGTTGACTGGAATACTCTCTTTCAAATTCTGAAGGTGGCAGGGGTAAAATACAGGGAGCGAAAGGCTATTTACAATTTGTACAGAAAGCAGATGGCAGTTATAAGAGTCGACGGGTATGAAAGGGAAGCAGTGGTTGGGAAGGGAGTGAGTCAGGGTTGTAGCCTATCCCCGATGTTATTCAATCTGTATATTGAGCAAGCAATAAAGGAAACAAAAGAAACATTTGGAGTAGGTATTAAAATTCATGGAGAAGTAATAAAAACTTTGAGGCTTGCCGATGACATTGTAATTCTGTCAGAGACAGCAAAGGACTTGGAAGAGCAGTTGAACGGAATGGATAGTGTCTTGAAAGGAGGATATAAGATGAACATCAACAAAAGCAAAAAGAGAATAATGGAATGTAATCAAATTAAATCGGGTGATGCTGAGGGAATTAGATTAGGAAATGAGACACTTAAAGTAGTAAAGGAGTTTTGCTATTTGGGAAGCAAAATAACTGATCATGTTCAAAGTAGAGAGGATATAAAATGTAGACTGGCAATGGCAAGGAAAGAGTTTCTGAAGAAGAGAAATTTGTTAATATCGAATATAGATTTAAGTGTCAGGAAGTCATTTCTGAAAGTATTTGTCTGGAGTGTGGCCATGTATGTAAGTGAAATGTGGACGATAAATAGTTTGGACAAGAAGAGAATAGAAGCGTTTCAAATGTGGTGCTACAGAAGAATGCTGAAGATTAGATGGGTGGATCATATAACTAATGGGGTATTGGATAGGATTGGGGAGAAGAGGAATTTGTGGCACAACTTGACTAGAAGAAGGGATCATTTGGTAGGACATGTTCTGAGGCATCAAGGGTTCACCAATTTAGTATTGGAGGGCAGTGTGGAGGGTAAAAATCATAGAGGGAGACCAAGAGATGAATACACTAAGCAGATTCAAAAGGATGTAGGTTGCAGTAGGTATTGGGAGATGAAGAGGCTTGCACAGGATAGAGTAGCATGGAGAGTTGCATCAAACCAGTCTCAGGACTGAAAACAACAACAACAACAACATTCCTGTTTCTGAATTTGTCCCAAAGAAATTACTTTGCACAGTTTCCAGCTTAATTGTTAATTCCTTTTCCACCCCATCTGCTTTACCATTAACCCCCTCTACTCTTTTAATATTATTTTGATGTTTATTTTCAACTTCTACAAATCTTCTTCTCTTACAGTGCTTATTTTATTCCCAAGCTCTTCCCTGAGTCACCCAATATTATTTCCAATTTCAGATTTAATATCCGCTATTCCAAATTTTATTTCCCTAAATTTTGAAACTATTTTTCATTGTTAATGCAACTTTATTGATGTAATCTCTCTAAATTACTAATTATTAAATTAATTAATTATCACTGTAATTAATGTAAATTTATTTTATGCTACTCATTGAGTCCCCATATCCATCTCTTCCGTCTGTATCCTAGGCTTGCCTGCATCACTATCTGCACCCTCTGACTCACAATCACTTAAAGAATTTTTAATCTCATTGGCCATGGCTACTGATTCAAAACACAGGGACTTAGAAATGTACTGTTGCTGTACTTAACTTATGCTCATTTGCTATTACAGTGTGATATCCAGTGAAGCTGGCAGAGGCACAGCAAAATAACGGCTCGAAGGTGACAGCGTGAACATGTAGCGGTGTCGAGATGAAGTAAGGATGCCGCATGAAGTCAACACTTTAGAGATGTGGTGTGGGAACCTCAGCATGGTCATGTTATGACATGGAGATGTAACATGTGCAGCTCAGCATTGTCAACCTCAGTGGTGTGACATGGCAGAATGGATATCCAATATGGTCTGCGACTAGGTCAGGAAGCGCATACACATGCCCACCTTGTGATGGCTGCTGTATGAATGAGCAGTGGCAGGTCTATCACGGCTCTGTAATACTGTTGCAAAAGTAGTGGTGTGTACTTTGTGTCATAATAACGCTGGCACTACCTCGTGGCTGCACTCTTGCAGTGTGGTTACACAGTGGCACTAACATTACCTATTACACAAATACTCTGCTACAGCTGCTTCTGCATGTCTATAGCTCAGATACCCCACACTAACTACACATTGATAATGCTATGAAAATACACTGGGATACCAGATCCTGAAATACAATTTAATAAGTCTATCCTGTGAAATCTAAACTACTGTACTTGCAAGCTCACTGGTCAGGAAAACAGATTACATGCTCACTGAGGTCCTTGCAATAGCAATATGCAGTAATTGGCACTCAAATAATTGTAAGGTCATTCTGGTTTGACTACATCCAAGCATCAGTTACGTACTGCTGCCTTTTAGCCCAAATAACATTTAACCATTGATGTGGCTTGGTGTAATATTGAAATATTGTCCCATATCTAAATATCTATGCTGTTCTATTTTAATTTATTGACTTGTATTAACTCTGAGTGGAAGGCACAGAACATAATCAAGTGTGTGTCAGTATTCTACCCACCATTGTGGCACTATGCACCCCAAAGCACATTTCTCAATTATTACAAACTTAACAAATGTTACTTACGTAAATTATTACATCACAGTACCTATTACAGCTTCAACATGCTGAAACTAATTGATACGTGCTTGTGTGGAATTCTTTGGCTGCATAGAGCTGAATTAAATATTATAAATTGTGTAACAATTTAGTTTCATGCGTATTTCATAACCATGCTTTTTCATCACATAACGGAAGTCATTACCCATCCATTGGCATACCATATGTATGATTAATTTGTCTGAAATGGTTATTACTTCATTACAAGTAAGTAATTAATTAACTATAACAACTTATAAACAAGACCCTTACAAATGTGGTGACAATTTTATTGAGTTCAAGGGCTTCCACCAATACTAATGATGATGTCCATAATATTCTCTTTAGCTTAACTGTAGGCAGTCTTCCCCTTTTGTAATGAATATTCAATGATTTCAATACAGCACTTTCATTTGCCAGGCCATCTTGGCATTCATCCCCGTCAGTTGCTTCATTCCTGCCGTGATGCTCCTACCCTGCTTGCCCAACCATTCCCAGCAACAAGCTAGTATTCTGCTGCTCGTCTCAATGCTGCACTCAGCTGCCCGGACAAGCTGCTTGTATTGTTGCAACCTTAAAGATCTAAATAAAAAGACTAAATATATTTAAGTATACTGTAAGGATTATTACTCAAAATACAAGCTGCTCATCAGTGGTGACAATGTACTGTGGCAGTATACAGTTACTACTGAAGGTAGCATTTTAAAAGGAAACACCTTCAAAAGTAACTTATCTATACTCAAGTGAAACTAGCCAGAAGCTTAACCTACATAATGATAATAATAATAATAATTTTATTGTATTTAAGCAATTACAGCAATAGACAAAGTCATACACATAATACAACACAGTACAGTACATGCTATAAAATAACAGAATTGTTAAGAACGTTGCAGTTTAATATCACAGGTCATGAAATCCTTTATATTGTAGAATGGGTTTACAACTAACCAGTCATAAAGTGTTTGTTTGTATTGTTGCTCTGGTAAATTTTGTATAGCTTATGGAAGTTTGTTAAATAATTTGTGGCCCATAAGTTCATAACTGTTATCTGATTTTGACAGTCTGTGGTAGGGCGTATAGATAGAGCTGTTTGTCCTAGTGCTGTAACAATGTATATTTGCCCTGCGTTTTACTTTAGGTAAGTTCTTTTTTGTGTAGATTAAAACATAATAAATATATAGGTTTATTACTGTCATGATTTTTTGAGTAAACAAAGGTTTACAATGAGCCTTGTATGGTGAGCCTGTAATTATCATAATAGCTTTCTTTTGCAGTAATAGTATATCATGCACACAAGTGGAGTTTCCCCATAAAATAATACCATAGGATATGATGCTTTGGAAAAATGAGTAGCAAGATACTCTAACATAATTTTTAGGTACACAGTGCATTAATCGCCTTAACAAATAGATTACCCTAGACAATTTACCACTAATATGCTTAATATGTGGATTCCAAGAAAGTTTATCATCCAAATATACCCCCAAAAATTTAACACAACCAGGATTATCTGATGGAAACTTGTCTTTTGAACTAAATACCATCTGCTGGGTTTTGCTTTCATTAAGCAAGAACCCATTTGCTTTAAACCAGAGTAAAGCTTGCTCAATTGTCTCTGTAACACATGTTTTAAGGCTATTAAGATCATTCTGCTGTTCAGAAACGTTGTATCATCAGCATAGAGTACTGCTCTGGATTTAATAAATGATGGCAGGTCATTTATCATTATTAGAAAAAGGAAAGGGCCCAGCACGGATCCCTGCGGAACACCTACCTTGTTCTATGCTGGACATTTCTTTCCCAACACAGACGGCTTGCTTACGATTTTGTAAATATGATAATAGCTTAAGGCGCTTACCTTTAACACCATAAAAGTCCATTTTTTCAAGTAGTAGTGTACGTTCTACACAGTCAAAGGCTTTGCTTAGGTCACAAAAAGTCACTTGAGCAAAGCATTTATCTTCAAATACTTGATGGATGTATTTAACAACATTGTCTATGGCATCAATGGTTGACAGGTTTTTCCTAAAGCCATACTGTGATCCACTTATTAATCCTATGTTATCAAAGTAAACAGATAATTGTTGGTAAATTATGCATTCTAGAACTTTTGAAAAAACTGGGACTATGGATATTGGCAGAATTTTTATCTCCTTTTTTATGTACTGGAACTACCCTAGACAGTTTAAGCTCATCAGGGAAAAAACCCTCCAGTATACACTTGTTTATACAATATGTTAGGGGGTACACTATACAGTCTATTACTCTCTTCAGCATGTTACAAGATAGGTCATATATGTCTACACTGTCTGATAATTTTAACTGCTTCACTATTCTTAACACAAAACCAGGTGTGACCTCAGAAAAATTGAAGGTACTTGTGTTTGTTGATGACCTAGCAATATTTTTTGACAGTAACTGTGATGAGCTGATTTCACGTTTAATTATAGCACTTCCTACTTCCTCAACTGATTTAATAAAAAAGTCATTAAATTCCTGGGGAGAGATACTAATTTTGTCACTTCTTTTATCTTTGGCAACACTATTTATTAGTGTCCATGCTGCTTTGCACTTATTGGTGGATTTCTCAATACTTCTGAGATTGTGTGATTGTTTGGCTTCCACAATTGCTTTTTTGTACTCATTCCTAGATCTAACATAGGCTAATTTAGCATGGTTGGTTTTCAGATTTTTATAAATATTGTACAACAACATAACTTGATTTTTCATAGTAGACAGCTGTTTTGTATACCATGTATTTTGTCTATTTGGAAATTTTGCTTTTAGGACTCTGTCAGTTACTTTGCATTTCTTTATTGGTATGCAGTCATTAAAGTGTCCCAAAAATGCTTTGAGAAACCTATCAAATAGTACCTTTGCTGGCAGATAATTGCTTAGAGTATGTGTCTCATCACAACACAGGCCAAACCAATCTCTGTTAGAAAGGGACGTACGAAACCTGTCAATTTTCTCATCTGTGACTGGTCTAGTGACCACAACTTCTGGGACAAGCTTATTTACATTACTCTTATCAAGAGGGAACCTACTTGTATAATTTAAAGATACTGAATCATGATCAGAATATGGAAATACTGTCACAAAACATGATTCTTCTGTTTTAAAATTTTGTAAAAAATATTGTCAAGACATGTATGTTCTCTTGTAGGCTTGTTATTGACTGAATGTAAGTTGCACTGTCTTAGTAGGTTTTGGAGTTCAGTGACAGTACGTTTTTGTGTTGTATCATCGAATTCAGCATTCACATCTCCGCGTATCACAATATCATAATGTATCCATCTAGTATCTGTAAGTACATGTAACAGCAGGCCCAGTTTTTCTAAAAATACATTGGTTATACCCTTAGGTGACCTGTACAACTAACTTAAAACTGTCTATTACTATACCAGCAGCTTCAAAGTTTTGTTCATCACACAGAAAATCTAGATCTAATCTATTGACTGTACCGCTAAGTGACTTGTTAACATATATTGCCACACCACCTCTTAAATGCAATTTTCTGCAGTAGCTACTGGCTAGATTATAATTATCAAATTTAATAAATGTAAGTTCACTCTCACTAACCCAGTGTTCACTTAAACAAAAGATATCAAACTTATTTTCTAATCCAAAGTCATTGACAATAAATTCTTTATCCCTTACTCCTCCAATGTTAATATAACAGATTATAAAATCAAATCTGTCTTTCTTTACAGATGCACTATTTTGCTGAGAGGCTATTAAATCTCTGGCACTGTTTATCTCATGGGCTTCTTCCCCTTGCTGCCTTCTACTAAAAAATCATTTAGACATAATGGAGGTACAGTTTTCCATTTGCCCGCTACACTTGATACTGCTTCTACTCTTGGAAGTCTCTTCGCTTCTTCTTGTTCATGGCATGATCTAAGTGGCTGGGTTCCCACAGTAGGTAGTTCAAATGTTGCTGCAGAATGGACAGCTGGATCACCTGTTGGTACACTTGCTGCTGAATATGCTGTTTCTGTTATCTTAGTTCCTGAATGAGGTGTTCTACCTGTTGTAACTGTAGTTACAGCTTCTTCTCTCCCAGCACATTCTTTTGTAATCAGTGATACCTGATGTTGTGTTACTGCTGCAACTGGAGTACATGGTAGGGAAGATACTTTGCAGGCATCCTTTACCAGTGGTAGTGGAATAGGATCACTTTTCTTACATCTAGGAGAAACACTATCCACTAACATTTTGATCTTTTGACTGAGCAGCGATTTGCCCCATTTATTTAAATGCATACCATGTGTTGTGAAGTGCTGTCTTTCAAGATCGTCAACACTGAGGAGAAAAGCATTTGAAGTGGTCTTGCAGATCTTTTTATACACCCTGTTTGCTTTTTGGATTTCTCTGTTCACACAAGAAGATTCATTAAGGTCATGTCTGTGTGGTATGCCTACAACTACTACTTTTTGATCGTCTGTTGCACATAGCACACCTCTAAACACAGCAGGTCCAAACTTGCGCAAGAGAGAACTTTAGCACACTGGAATTATGTTATAAAGGGCCTTTCATTAAGGGAGATAATTTTTAAAATTTAGAAGAAAAAAGAAATCCATTCAATATATCAAAGTAAATTATGCTCTATTTTGAAGATTAGACATTGCAGTTATGTTCTGAACAAAACATCATTCAAATGTCTACAACATTTTTCAGCACTCTGATGTACACAATGGCTCTAATTGATGTTCCAAAGTTTTCGGCTCTTCCTCAGTACTGGCCACTACTGTTGTCATATTGTCCTCACTCTGTCCCCTATGTTGTCTTCTTGGTGACTTCTAGTCATGTGGAATGAAATCCTGCACAAACTTGGCCACAGTGCAGCATATACACAAATTAACTGAAAATTACAATTTTAAGAAGTATAACTCTGAATGCAGATCCTTTAATAGCATTTCCCTTTTTATTTAAAATGCCTAGTGACTTTAAATACTTGTATAATATAGCTGAAACAGTTCTTGGTTGACCAATGTTTATACTCTGCCCCTGAATTTCTGTAATGTCATAAGTAAACCTGATTTAACTGATATCGTTAATTATATAATTATATATTATAACTCTTCATATTTTATTTATGTTGATTGTGTTGATCATGTGGTTTCACTTAATAGCTACTGTGATTATAAATAAATTATGTTATCCTTGATGATTCCCACATCATATATATAAAAATTATTTTTGAGATAAGGAAAAAATCCTGATTACACAATAAAACTCCCCTATACCTATCATTCCTGGTAACTGACTCTTAATATTCCAATATAAAAAGTCTTACATAGTTAGAACAAGTGATTAATGTTCTCTGTACACTGTCCCATTGTGTGACATTCAGAAGATTATGGTGCAATCTTTTACTACAGTAGCATTAAGTTAGCTATCAACAGCTTCAGTGAAATACAGTCCTAACACAATCTGTAAAGGAGTGTTCTGGGACACAGTGGTGATGCCTCAGCTTGTTAGAGCATATATCTGGAAGATAATTTTAAGTCGTAGAGAATCCAAACTCTGGAACCTCTAGTTCAGAAATTAGCTCTCCAGCAGATGCTTCTTAGACATTTTATTGTGAATAGTGGTAACTGTTTAATAGGAGCACTACCTTACTACCCAATCCACGGGATGAATCGGCACTACAATTCCTTTTTCTCACCTAAACACTTTGTCATATCCACTTAAACCCAAAGCATGAAATGTCAACAACATATCCATTACACCTGTGCATACACAGTGGCCAGAAGCACTGAAGATATATACTGACAGGTTGAAAATAACTGATCAGTCATATGAAAAGTGTACTTTTTGTGATGTGAAGTGGACTGGTTATACTCCCTAGCTCATAATGTGGCAGTGCGTTGAGGACTATCTTGCAAGCTTTCTATTTCATCAGGTTGTTAGCAAGAAGTAAAATCTTGACCACATCTGATCCTTTAAGTATACTATTGGCTGTCAACTCTCAATCAATATGGAGGGACAACACTGTTCATTTGAAGACATAATGCAGTAGGTAGTTGAGCTAGAGTGGTAAGGAACTTCTGCGAACTTTCATTTATTTCCTTACAGCATGTGTTCCCTAGGTCCAAATACTGAAGGATACTGTGTGAATGTAGAAGGTACCAAGACAGAGAATATAAATACTAATGAGTAGAGCAACAACATTGAAGCAGCAGTAACATACCTTACAAGCTGCTGTGTGTTCACCATTATTTCTCATTTACCACTTCAGATCACAAGTATACACACATTAGAAAACAAAAAGCAATATGGGGGTAAACCTAATGTTTTAAGTCACATCACAAAAATGTAGCTACATAAGTAATTTTTTTACTTGCTTGCAGGTATATCACTAAGGCCATTACACACACTGAAATCCCTGAGCAATGGTACTGTAGCATACACTAGGGAAGTCAAAATAAAAATGTCACACGTTGATAGAGTGGCTTCGTGGAGTAAGTCATTTGCTGCATCTGAAGGGGAACAACACAGTACCAATCCACAATGAGTTGGTGGAAGTATATGGCAACAATGCACCATCACAGAACACATTGGTTAGGTGATTCTAAAGCATCCAGTACAGCGAAAAAAACTATGATTGACAGAATAAATTAGCAGACCATTTCTTCATGAATAACGTAAGAGAAGTGGAAGTCCTAGTGCTCACAGAGCAGAGTATCAAAATCGAGGCAATAATGGAAAAAGTGAATATCAGTTGTAAATTAGTTTTAACATCTTGCATGACATGACAAAGGTTTCCACACTTTGGCTCCATGACTGTTTATGCCCAATCAGTGTGAAACCGTGTTGGTGGTGGCGGTAATGTGACAGCTGTGTCAGCCAATCGAGATGCCTAATCTCGCTGGACGGATGCTACGTGTATTACTATGATCCCTAGACAAAGGAGCAAAGCAAGAAGTGGAAACACATGCATTCTTCGTTGCTGAAAAAAGGGCAGAGACCAAACTGTCATTTGGCATGATGAATCTGAGTGTTCTTTGCGACTGACATGGTGTGTGCTGACAGATTACGCTCATAACACCAGTGGCAGCTTGTAGATAAAATTAGTAATGTGCTCCTCCAAAAAGATTTTAGACTTTGTTTTAAAATTGTGTAAAAGGAAACAAATGTAAAAAGAAAATTTATTCAGAAACTTGATAAAATCATAAAACAACAAATTCAAATACTTTTACTTGCTTTAATATTAACTGTAATAGTTCAAGTTTGTTTTATTCATTTAAAAAGAGGAAGCAATTCTTGTTTTAATTTGTGCAAAAAGATCACTAATTTTCTCTTTGACCTGTGGATAACAACTCAGCAAATTTGTCTCCATTGAAAGCATTGCAAGTGCATTTAGCCATTCTGAATTCATAACGTGTGTTAGTAAAGTTTTTCTGTCCAGTGTTGAAAAGTAGCGTTCTGCCTCTGATGTTCTCCTAGTTATGGAAACTGTCAAGAATATAGCTATTAGTTTCATAATTTCACTAAGAACATTGTCTGGATTTTTTCCCCAAGATAAATTTCAGCAGCTAATATAAACAAAAATACAAGGGTTGCCCAGAAAGTAATGCACCACTTTTTTTTTTTTTTTCAGCCAAAACCATTGCTATGAATGCAAAACACTACGTATGTATTATCTGAAAGCTCCTGAGTGAGCACACCAGGTTTGCATCACTTATGACAGATAGCATAGCAGCAGGACAGTTTCAAAATGGCGTCGATAGGTGATGTACATTACAAGCAATGTGCCGTCATTGAATTTCTCACTGCAGAGGAAGAAACTGTGGGCAATATTCACAAACACTTGTGCAGTCTATGGAGCATCTGCTGTAGACAGAAGTACAGGTCATCAGAAGGCAGTTCAGTGGAGATCCATGATTTGCAGCTGTCAAGGAGACCATCCACAGCTTCACACTTGACCTAGCCCCTTCTGACTTATGAGCCATTAAAGGATGCCATTCATGGAAGACATTTTCAAGACAATGAGGAGGTGATTCACACAGTAAAGCACTGGCTCCGCCACCAGGACAAGGATTGGTACTGACAGGACACACATGCCCTTGTTTCGTGCTCAAGGAAAGCCATAGAACAGGATGGAGATCACACCGAAAAATAGGGTGTGTAGGTAAAACATCATTCTTGTGTGTGTGTAATTCTCATTATGTTCAATAAAGAATTGTTGAAGAAAAAATGAGGTGCATTACTTTCTGGGCAAACCTCCTAATCAATTTTTGAAAATGTAGTAAAAACAAATCTACTCACCAAGCAGCAGCTGGAGAACACACAATGTGCAAACTTTTGGAGCCAGTGACTCCTCCTCCTCCTAGTAGCAGGCTTAGGTGGAGGGATGAAGGAAAAGACCTGCTGAGGTTTAGGAAATGACGAGAGTTAGAAAAAAATTGCCTAGAACCATGAGTCACGTGAAACTTACCAGACAGGATGAGAAGGAAAGATTGATTGTTGGGGATTGCACCAGATGAGATTGAGAGCTTAAAAGAGGAAGACGGGATAATACGTATGACAAAGATTGAGAGAATACTGTGTAAGAAGTTAATAAGAGTGGTTAACTAAGTGCATCATATGCAGTACAGATCGAAGTTGAAGGGTGGGGTGGGAAGGGGGGAGGGGAGACACGTCAGAAAATAAAAGATATGGAAAACTGAAAGGGAATGAGGAAAGGAATAGTTATTGAGAAGAAATGCTGAGACCAAGGAAATTAAAGAAAATAATTAACATTAATTATGCCCCGGTGGGTAGTGAGAGCCAAGGACATGGTGTAAAACCAGTTACCACCTGCAGAGTTCTGAGGAACTGGTGCTTGTGTGAATAAGCTAGATGGCACACATGGCAAAACAGGCAGAGGTCATGACAGTCCCCTTATAGAGTATGCTCTGCTACAGGATATTGTATGTTGCCAGTATACTCCCTCTGTCTATGCCCCTTCAACCTGACTGGTAACTTGGCGGAAGTCATCCTAATGTAGAAGGCTGAACACTGTTTACTTAACAGCTCATATGTCGCATGCATTGTTTCACATGTGGATCTCCTCCCTTTTGAATGTGTTTATCAGCTACATTGAAGGAGCTATGACTTCCTACAATCAGGCCCTGAAAAGAGCGACATTTTGCCCACCACATCTAGGCTAGCATTTTGTTCTCCACCACCTTCCTCCCCCAATCTCTGCAAATATTCTGGTCAGATCACATGCTCTTTCTGCACCCATTACCGCACCCTATGGGTTCTACCTCTGTGACCAGCCCCTCTGTAAAACTTATCCTATACACTCTCCTACTACACTGCCTATACCAGGCCAGTAACTGGCAAAACATATACTGTTAAAGGGAGAGCCACTTGTGAAACGATGCATGCTTTGTATCAGCTGTTATATAAACACTGTTCGGCTTTCTTTATTGGTACGACTACCACCAAGTTATCAATTAGGATAATTGGGCATAGACAGAGGGTGTATACTGGCAGCACAATAGCCAACAGCTGAGCAAGCTGTATAACAGGACTGTCATGACCTTGGTGACTGTTTCACCACATGAGCCATTTGGTTTCTTTTTCTAGGACCAGTTATTCAGAACTCCACAGGCAGGAACAGTCATTACATCTCCTTGGTTCTTGCCACCCACCTCACCTTAATTTATGTTAATTATTTTCTTTAATTTCCGTGGTCTTGCATATCCTCTCATTAACTATTTCTTTCTACATTCCCTTTTAGTTTTCTATATCATTTATTTTCTGATCTATCTGTTCCGCCCCCCTCCTCACATCTCTACCACATATAATGCACTCTTTTTAACTCTTCCATGATGTTTTGTCAGTAATCTATGTCTTGTTTATTACCCTATCTTCCTTCTTTAAGCCCTTGAGTTTTCAAATCTCATCCAGTGCAGCTCCAACAATAAGACTTTCCTTCTGATCGCATCTGGTGTCTCCCTTGACCTGGGGTTCTGTAACCTTTACCGAACTCTCCCCATTCCCTAAACATCACCAATCCTTTCCTTTCACCCTTCTGCCTTCCCTTTCAACCAAGAGGAGGAACCACTGACTGAAAACTTGCACATTTCTTTAGCTTTTATACGTGTTATCTCCTCCTGCCACTTGGTGAGTAGTTTTCTTTTTATCTGTCCAATTATATTATAGACCTACAATGGAATACTTTTTGTTTAGTTTCACACTTTTTTGTTGTCAGTCATGGGATATATTTCTGTGGTCAATACTATCTCTTGTGTAGAATGTTCATTATTAAAACTAGCAAAATATTTCTTGTTGAAAAATTTAGCAGCTGCTAAGTGTTTAGTAGTTAAAATCTCTCAATCATATCAACTCATTAAAGTTACACACTTCCTTAGCTTCCACCATAAATGTCTTTGAAGGATTCTCACAATACTTACAGTTTCTTAATACTTAAATAGAATATTGTTATATATTCATTAACTTTAAACACATTAATTTCTTAAGATTGCATTTGACTGTAAATTGTTGTAAATTGGGGGATAATTTTATGAAATAGTTCTAACTAAAAGCTTTGAAATTATAATCATTCAGGTGTTTTAAAATTCCTGCTGCTTCTGCAGTGGTTTTATTTACATTTGATGTTCACAGAATTTCTGTAAGGCTGTTTCTAAAAGGTTGCAAATTTTCATGAACTTTGTTTGTTTGTGGTCCATATCTTGAAGTTCCACCTTGTAGAAGATGGATTAAAATGCTGATGGCCATATGTTTTTTGAGATTGGGCACATACTGAAGTTATTTTGAGAAAAATGTTGGAACAGCCAGAATGTTAGAGGAAAAGATTCTTGCTTTTAGTGTAATGTTGGCTTTCTCAATATTAAATTAAGCTGATATGCATAATGGTGAATGAAATGTGCATTACTATCAACTGCTTTGATTTTTGCTTGAACTCCTGCTTTTTTGCCTTTCATGACATTTGCATGATAAAATTTCTGAGCTATCACTTCCTGTCCATTTCCTTGAAGGATCAGGTCCTAGTATTCTAAAATACATTTTGGTACACCATCTTCAATTTGATTTTGTGTAATATAAAATCCTCAAAGAAGCTCAAACATTTCTCTAATCTACACCTATGATGGAACAAAAACCATTTAAGTGAGTTCTGGAACACCTGTCATGTCATCAGCCATGAAAGCTACAAAGAAAGCTTTTCTAATTTCTGTCCTTATCTCCTTGTAGCAGGTAGTCAAATACCAATATCTCTTTCTGAATTGTCTTAGAAACACCTCTGATTCTCCAAATCTGAATCTAATTTATATGCAAAAAAAAAAAAAAAATGCTAATCCTCTAAATACCCCTGGATTTACTGAATCATCTTCCTCATCACACCCATGTAAGGGAGTTTCAGAGTTTCCAGACAAGAAAATGTAATTATTATTTTGCTCAAAATTTTGTTGTTATTTTTAAGTTATATATTATGCTCATTGATGGCAAGTTTGTATTTTGTATAGGTACATAAGGAAAAGCCCCAACAAGCTACGACAAAAATTTAAAACCAATGATGATAATCATTAGCGCGACCGCTGTAAGCTTTGGAAAATATGTATTTTGCTATGCTGGAAGGCGAATGACAATTGATGGAAACTCCATTCAGTTTTTTTTTTTTTTTTTTTTTTTTTTTGTCAACTATTTAGAAGTCTCTGTCTTTAGTTCTCATGAGAAGAAGACGTATTCTTGTGAGAAGTATGTAGTAGACATTGTATTAACTGAATAATAATTTTTATGGAAGTATGAAGTGTGAGGGTTCTTTTTAGTACAAAGCCACGAAAGTTTTCTTTTCTTCCGCACACTATGCTAATGTCATGTCACTGTAGCTGCCTGCATCTGAAGAGGGAGTCTGATAAAAATCAGTATTGTATTCACGGTCAAAAATGAGAAGTAGTTATGGTGGAAGAAGCAGCATATAACCAAATTTCATAAATCTCAACGGCATAAAGCAAGCAAAATTGGCGTAAGTTCACACCTCCACTGACTTACAATTTACAAAATTTGTAAATTAAGACTTCGTAATTAATTCAATTAATAATAATAATAATAATAATAATAATAATAATAGCTAGCCAACTGGAAAATGATTTAAATCCAAATAGAGGTGTTTTGCAGGATATGCTTCCTGCAACCACCCTAGAAGGAATACAAAGACAGAGGATGAGATGGTCAGATGAAGTTAATCGACACCTCATGTTCTGTTATTACCAAGCAACAAACCTAGGAACCAACACAACTGGATACAGATCACAAGTATACACAACATTTATTACCAGATACCCAGAATTAAAATTTTTAACAGAACAACGACTAGCTGATCAGATCCGTGTAATAACAAAAAATAACAGGATACCCCAGTCAGAATTAGATAACATCAAACAACAAGTACAACAAATACTGGAACAAAATAATGTGCAATCAGAAGAAGAAGAAAATACAGTAATGGACTCAAACATTCCAGAGCAAACAAACAAAGAACAACACGCACCAATTAAACAATCAGAGGAAAACGAAATCTTAAGGCAGCCACCAGAACAAGCACAAATAGAACACAAAGTGACACAGATATTAGATATAGAAGAAAAATTTCAGCTAACATATATAGAATACAAAGACACAAATACAGACATTAGACCATTCTTGCATAGACCACCAAACAACCCACAAGTCGAAACAACAATAAAAACTATCAACACAATCATACACAACAAAATAAATGAAAACACAACTATGGAAGAGTTACAACTACTGGTATATATAGGAGCACTCACTACACTAAATATACACACTAGGCAGAGATTAGAACCAACCAACACACAGAAGAAACCCACAAAACCATCATGGCAACACAGGCTACAGATCAAAATAGAAAAACTGAGAAAAGACATCGGACAGCTAACACAATTTATAAGAAATGAAATCTCGGAAAAAAAATGAAAAAGGTTAGGTAAAATCTCACAACAAGAAGCGACAGAGCAATTAGACGAAAAGAAGCAGAAATTACAAGCATTCGCCAAACGACTCAGAAGATACAAAAAAAAGTGAAAATAGAAGGAAACAAAACCAAACATTCAACACAAACCAAAAGAAATTTTACCAGACAATAGATAACACACACATTGAAATAAACAATCCACCAAACATAACAGACATGGAACACTTCTGGAGCAACATATGGTCAAACCCGGTACAACATAACAGGTATGCACGGTGGATACAAGCAGAAACAGACACATACAAGATGATACCACAAATGCCTGAAGTGATAATTTTGCAACATGAAGTCACCTTATTCTTCAATGATTCAGTGCAATTTTACCATCTTTGCAGATGATACTAACATAATGGTTAATGGTCTTAAATGTGAAAATGTTCAAGAGTCTGTTAATACTATTCTTATAGATTTAATGAAATGGTTTACTGCAAATGGTCTTTCACTTAACCTGAGTAAGACTAATTATATTCAGTTCACCCCAACTGCCAAAACTGAGGAAGAAATGACTGTTAAATATGCCACACAGGTCATAGAAAGAGTGGAAGTAACAAAGTTTCTAGGCGTGAAGATAGACTGTAGAGTAAACTGGTCCCATCACATTTTAGATCTTTACAAGAGACTCAACTCTTCAGTTTTTGCAATGCGAATCATCTCTGCCAGTGCAAACTTAAGCATTAAAAAAGCTGCATACTATGGTTACTTCCATTCTTTGATGGCATATGGAATTATTTTCTGGGGAAATCAACCTCTTGCAAAGAAAATATTCATTGCTCAGAAGCGTGTTGTAAGAGTGATGTCTGGTGTAGATCCTAGATGCAGCTGCAGAAGCCTATTCCGGAATCTGGGAATTCTTACAACTACTTCTCAATATATATACTCACTTATGTGTTTCATAAGTAAAAACACTGATTTATACAAATGTAACAGTGAATACCATCAGTATAACACAAGGAGGAAACATGATTTCCACACTGAAGGTAAAAATTTGAAGATTGTGCAGAAGGGTGTACAGTCTTCTGGTATAAAGATATTTAATGCTCTTCCTCCAGAAATCAAATGTGAAATTGCCAACAAATCTACATTTAAAGAGCTTCTGAGGCAATTTCTTTTAGCCATGTCATTTTACAGTTTGGAAGAGTTTATGAAACACTGTGAGAAACGGCCTTAAAATAAGATGTATTATCATATAAATTGAACATTAAGCTGAACATTCTTGTCACATATGTAACTCTTTTAGTGTTAACTGCTTATATTTAACAGTCTGGGTTATATGACCTTTTCAGGTTTAATTTACTTTGTTTTATACCTGTAATCTGTAGGTCTAAGGATTCTCATTCCATTATATTGTGTTATGGATCATTGTAGTGGTTAAGTAACTTTATATTCTTTACCTGTAAACATAGTGTACAAGTACTTGTCATTGACAATGTAAAAATTGACACACACTACATCCATGTGAAATTGTCACAGTTGGATCCATGGTGTAAGAAATAAATAAATAAATAAACAAGCAATTAATTCTACTCACAATTGGAAAGCCCCTGGAAATGATAAAATAGCAAATTTCTGGTTAAAGAAGTTCACCTCAACACATTCACATCTAACTAAATTATTTAACAGTTACATTGCAGACCCATACACATTCCCTGATACACTTACACATGGAATAACTTATCTGAAACCTAAAGATCAAGCAGACACAGCGAACCCAGCTAAATATCGCCCCATAACATGCCTACCAACAATATACAAAATATTAACTTCAGTCATTAAACAGAAACTAGTGACACATACAACACAGAACAAAATTATAAATGAAGAACAAAAAGGCTGTTGCAAAGGAGCACGAGGATGTAAAGAGCAACTGATAATAGATGCAGAGGTGACATATCAAGCTAAAACTAAACAAAGGTCGCTACACTACGCATACATCGATTACCAAAAAGCTTTTGATAGTGTACCCCACTCATGGTTACTACAAATATTGGAAATATATAAAGTAGATCCTAAATTGATACAGTTCCTAAACATAGTAATGAAAAACTGGAAAACCACACTTAATATCCAAACAAATTCAAATAATATCACATCACAGCCAATACAGATTAAGCGTGGAATATACCAAGGAGATTCATTAAGTCCTTTCTGGTTCTGCCTTGCTCTGAACCCACTATCCAACATGCTAAATAATACAAATTATGGTTACAATATTACTGGAACATACCCACACAAAATCACACATTTGCTATACATGGATGATCTAAAACTACTGGCAGCAACAAATCAACAACTCAACCAATTACTAAGTATTTAGCAATGATATAAATATGGCTTTTGGAACAGACAAATGTAAGAAAAATAGCATAGTCAAGGGAAAACACACTAAACAAGAAGACTTACCTTAGGGGGAAAAAAGGGGTATACACTCGCGCACACACACACATATCCATCCCTGGATATCCATCCCTGGATGTGTGTGTGTGTGTGTGCGAGTGTATACCCCTTTTTTCCCCCTAAGGTAAGTCTTTCCGCTCCTGGGATTGGAATGACTCCTTACCCTCTCCCTTAAAACCCACATCCTTTCGTCTTTCCCTCTCCTTCCCTCTTTCCTGATGAGGCAACAGTTTGTTGCGAAAGCTTGAATTTCATGTGTATGTTTGTGTTTGTTTGTGTGTCTATCGACCTGCCAGCACTTTCGTTCGGTAAGTCACATCATCTGTGTTTTTAGATATATTTTTCCCACGTGGAATGTTTCCCTCTATTATATTCATTATATATGTATATTTATATATATTTGCACAATGTCTCACTAAGTTTCCTACAAGAGACAGCCAAACTACCTTATCAGCGGGCTTCTTTGAGTTCTCATACTTTTCAGTCTTTTCTTTCATTTTGTTTATTTTTATAAAGCAATCTTTTGTGCATGTTACATCACCTACAAAGTGCAGTTGCATGGGTAGGACTAAAATATTAATGTGCTCATTGAGGTTAACATTAATCATGTATAGATATCCTGTAAACTGAATTGTTCTCATCATTTCAATAAAGATACTGTTCAAAAGATCTGTGGCGCATGTAACTTACTGTTACCGTTTATATCAAATGGAAATAGGGGGTGCCGTAGTTCCACAGTGCTTATATATGAGCTGCCACTGTGTAAGACACAATCAATCACAGGAGGATACTATTGAAAACTCCTGATGAGGTTAAGGGAGGCTGTTCATGGCAATGCCCCAGCTCATTCTGTGCAGGAAACAGTTACATATGCTGTTTCATTGGGCCAACAAATTTAGCCCTGCTCCTGTATTTTCTGACATGACACCTAGGAGCTCTGCCTCTTTCTGCAGATAGAGAATCCATTTCTGGGATGACAACCAGATGAACAACTAAAACACAGACTTTTGCAGCCGAAGACTCTGCCAAGTCATCCACCATTGTGGGGTAAAATATCATACCGAAGGTTGAAAATATAACAATGGACTAAAACCGTCATCGAGTTTCATGGTTGCAATTCAATTTTATTTATATCTCTCAGATTCATGGTTGAGAGATATGAAACTGTAGTAAGAGCAGGAGTGACAGTCATAAAGTTATTACCGCAAAGCTGTCAAAGGAGTGCTCACTGATAGTCATTTGCTCTGAGAACTCTGCAAATTTTCACAATACTGCATTATACATAACTTTTTGAAAAACTTTACAGAATGATATCAAAATCAAGGTAACTTTTGAGACACTTGTAGCAACCCACTGAGTAAACAGCTATAAATACAGCACACTTCATTCCGTCTGGAACAGCATCTTGTCACAGGATGATGTTGCAAATACAAGTCAAAACTTTGCATGCACCCATTAACAAAAGTTTTTCATCACCCCTTTACTTCAGAATTAATGGCACAGAAAACAAAAATATTGGCTCTTAGTCATGCATATATATTCACTCACAATGTGTTCAGACCAAACAAACACATTTGGTAATGACAGAATCACTTTTTTCTGAAGAGGGTTTTTCCACAGCACATCTGAGCAATGTCAGTATGTGATGGAATGTTCCCTTGCTCAGATGCTTGCTCAAATCCATTGTGGCATATCTTCAACAAGATCATCAAGCTAGCCTTAGTCCAGATTATCCCCCTATTCAATGGTGATTCTGTGTAAATCGCATGGAGTACACTGTCACTGTTGACATCCTAAAACAGCTCGTTTCAACTGATCGCACACTTGTTCAGTAGTGTTCACATCCGGAGAACAGGCAGGCCACTCCATTCTGGTAATAATAGCAGGTAGAAGGAATCTTTTCATGTGAACAGCACAATGGGCATATGAGTTATCATCCACCAAGATAAAATTTTCACCAAAATGTTGGCAATTATTAGTTGCAGAATCCCATCCCTGCGCAGTAGTGCAGTGAAATTCAACAACCACGAGAGGTGTATGGTGACCCACGCAATGACACCACAGAATATCACTCCACCACCACCTTATTGTGCATATGACACAGTGTTGGAGATATTTGATATCATCATGTTGTTTCCAAACATGTCACCTGCAGTTATATCAGTGTGCAAACAGATCTTGAGTTTCATCCATAAACAATGTCTGATACAAGTCCTGGGGCTTCCATTCTGCACGATTTATAGCCCATCTCTAACAGAGTTCATGGTGGTGTTGTGTAGGACATGGTGCCCCTAATGGTCTTCAGGAGTGGAGATTTAAATCACTCAATCATCTCCTAACATTCTGACGTAATAAATTACATCCTTTAGGCTTTTCAAATGCTGAATTTAGTTTTTTTTCCCCTCAAATATCACAGATAACAGTCATCCTGTGGACCTTTGAATGTGGACTAACTCTACAGTGCAAGTTTGCAACACTACCTGTCAAATGGAATTAAATCTATGTCCACTCCACATCACTAGTGCACACGTCAAGCAACATTTCTGGTTGACAAGCTTTCTGTGCATAACATGATGACCAAATCATTGGTTGTGATTTTCCTTCACGGCATGATAGATGTTCACTCTTCTGTTCCACAGAAATCTTTAATGCATCCCTACTGGTGCTTTACTTTCAACTGAAATGCTGCAATCCATTTAAGTGTGGCATTCTACCCATAGGTAGTGCTCACTGTGTATGTTTCCAAATCTCAGGAATGATCTTCAAGTCAGTACAGGAACAGTCACAATAGCAACACATCTGCACGACTTATCGGGGTGATGCAAAACTTTTGTTGAAGTGTATACTTCATTACAGCAGAGCAGGCATCCAATAGATTGCTGGAAATCTTATCTACATCAATAGATTTTTTTCTTTCTAATTGGCATAAATCTTTTTCTTCCAATCCAAAGAGGGCACTTCCCTAGCATCAAATTTAATGTCTCCAACCACACCCTTTGGATTAAGGCAGGTGCATATAATATATTGTAAAATTATAACAATGAAAACAATCAATTGCTGACAAAATAATTTAATTGGGTAGATAAAAAATCTACTCATGAAGCAATGGCAGAAAACAAAGATGCAAGCCAGTGGCTCCTTCTTCAGGCAGAAGGATTGAGGGGGAAGAAGAAGAGTGGAGGCGGACGACTGCAGAGGTCTAGAAAAAGGGGTAGATTTCAGGAAAGTCACCCAGAACCGCGGGTCAAGGGAGACTTACTGTACAGGGTGAGAACATCTGGTAAGTCTCCCCTGACCCGCAGTTCTGGGTGACTTCCCCAAAATCTACCCTTTTCCTAGACCTCTCCAGTCATTTTCCTTCCCCCTTCAACCATTCTGCCTGAAGAAGGAGCCACTGGCTCCGAAAGCTAGCAAATTACCCAGTCTTTTATTTGTGTGCTCTGCTGCCACTTGGTGAGTAGAATTTTTATCTATGCAATTAAATTATACTGTAAAATTAGTGAAACGTTTGAGGGTGACACAGAGGTTACAGTACTATAATGTCCAATACACAATATATGACAATGGTTTATGATTTCGACATGCAATAGATTACACCGGATATCCACTGTACAGATATGCTTTGATCACACAGACGTTCTCAGTCACCTATAAATGTTAGACACCAGAGACTCCCAAATTTGATCAGTCAACTTGAATTCGAAAGGAAATTCAAACTGCCTATTTTTCTCAAAAATGAGATTGACAGGAAGTGCAAAATGGCTAAGTAGGCATGGCTAGAGGACAAATGTAAGGATGTAGAGGCTTATCTCACTAGGGGTAAGATAGATACTGTCTACCGGAAAATTAAAGAGACCTTTGGAGAAAAGAGAGCCACTTGTATGAATATCAAGAGCTCTGATGGAAACCCAGTTCTAAGCAAAGAGGGGAAAGCAGAAACGTGGAAGGAGTATATAGAGGCTCTATACAAGGGTGATGTACTTGAGGACAATGTTATGGAAATGGAAGAGGATGTAGATGAAGATGAAATGGGAGATACGATACTGCGTGAAGAGTTTGACAGAGCACTGAAAGACCTGAGTCGAAACAAGGCCCCGGGAGTAGACAACATTCCATTAGAACTACTGATGGCCTTGGGAGAGCCAGTCCTGATAAAACTCTACCATCTGGTGAGCAAGATGTATGAGACAGGCGAAATACCCTCAGACTTCAAGAAGAATATAATAATTCCAATCCCAAAGAAAGCAGGTGTTGACAGATGTGAAAATTACCGAACTATCAGTTTTATTAAGCCACAGCCGCAAATTATTTACAGACGAATGGAAAAAATGGTAGAAGCCGACCTCGGGGAAGATCAGTTTAGATTCCGTAGAAATGTTGGAACACGTGAGGCAATACTGACCTTACGACTTATCTTAGAAGAAAGATTAAGGAAAGGCAAACCTACATTTCTAGCATTTGTAGACTTAGAGAAAGCTTTTGACAATGTTGACTGGAATACTCTCTTTCAAATTCTAAAGGTGGCAGGGGTAAAATACAGGGAGCAAAAGGCTATTTACAATTTGTACAGAAACCAGATGGTAGTTATAAGAGTCAAGGGGCATGAAAGGGAAGCAGTGGTTGGGAAGGGAGTGAGACAGGGTTGTAGCCTCTCCCCGATGTTATTCAATCTGTATATTGAGCAAGCAGTAAAGGAAACAAAAGAAAAATTCGGAGTAGGTATTAAAATTCATGGAGAAGAAATAAAAACTTTTGAGGTTCGCCGATGACATTGTAATTCTGTCAGAGACAACAAAGGACTTGGAAGAGCAGTTGAATGGAATGGACAGTGTCTTGAAAGGAGGATATAAGATGAACATCAACAAAAGTAAAACTTCCTGACACTTAAATCTATACTCGATGTTAACAAATTTCTCTTCTTGAGAAACGCTTTCCTTGCCATTGCCAGTCTACATTTTATATCCTCTCTACTTCGACCATCATCAGTTATTTTACTCCCTAAATAGCAAAACTCCTTTACTACTTTAAGTGTCTCATTTCCTAATCTAATTCCCTCAGCATCACCCGACATAATTTGACTACATTCCATTATCCTCGTTTTGCTTTTGTTGATGTTCATCTTATATCCTCCTTTCAAGACACTGTCCATTCCGTTCAACTGCTCTTCCAAGTCCTTTGCTGTCTCTGACAGAATTACAATGTCATCGGCGAACCTCAAAGTTTTTACTTCTTCTCCATGAATTTTAATACCTACTCCGAATTTTTCTTTTGTTTCCTTTACTGCTTGCTCAATATACAGATTGAATAACATCTGGGAGAGGCTACAACCCTGTCTCACTCCTTTCCCAACCACTGCTTCCCTTTCATGCCCCTCGACTCTTATAACTGCCATCTGGTTTCTGTACAAATTGTAAATAGCCTTTTGCTCCCTGTATTTTACCCCTGCCACCTTTAGAATTTGAAACAGAGTATTCCAGTTAACATTGTCAAAAGCTTTCTCTAAGTCTACAAATGCTAGAAACGTAGGTTTGCCTTTTCTTAATTTTTCTTCTAAGATAAGTCGTAAGGTCAGTATTGCCTCACGTGTTCCAACATACATATGTCAGGTGAAATACCCTCAGACTAGCAAAAAGAATATAATAATTCCAATTCTAAAGAAAGCAGGTACTGACAGGTGAGAAACTTACTGAATATCAGTTAATAAGTCTCGTTTGCAATATACTAACGCAGGGGCACCGACTTATAAAAAATATTGGGGAGAGGGGGGGGGGGGGGGGGGGCATACTGGGGGTCTTGCCCCAAGAAATTTTCTAAATTTTAGATGAAAAATAGTGAGTTTTAAAGTTTTTAAGCATTTTAGAGTCATATGATCAACATTAGAACCCCAAAAACTGGACTCTCGATAACTCGACACTCCGGGAAACTTGACAAGCTTGACATTTTTTGGCTTCGAGAAAAGAAGCTAAACATAAACATGCACAGTATTTTCGTAAAAAGCTAATAAACTAATTTAATTTACAGTAATAACCATAGTTATAGACTATTACAGAGCCGTGAATATACAGCTCTGAAAAGACTGAAATTATACCGTGTTTAAATAAATCCTAAACTGTCATTAAAAGAATAAAACATAAAATATTGCTGTCGCACATTAATAGCACTTTGATTAATTAGTGAAATGGCTAATCTAAGCTTACTCTGAATAAGGCTCATGGTTCATTAAATAAAAACAATATCAGAGTTAATGCTTTCATACAGTTAATAAAGTTAATACAGTATGCCTAATACTTTCAGTCAAAAAGTATGTAAATAGATGGTTTTAATTGGGTCTTACATCATAGAAAAATATTTAAGTATTTGAAAATAACTAATACAGTACAATAGTAATATAATAATACAGTACTAAACTAGTACTAATATTTTGAAACTGAAAATTTAACATTATGTATGTATTTACTTCTCTATTTTATAAATATTTTTAATATTGCTCTAAATGCCATTATTATGACTACAGTGTCTTTAGAAAGGTGCAAATGTTGACCATCTCACTGGATTACTGAATATGAAGTCGATGACTGGTCGGATATCCAATTCATCCAAAACATGTTGGTGGGCATGAAGAAAGTCAAATTGTTCAATCGCTTCTGTCCAATTGTTGTTCGGAGATATGACTTCAGATGTCTAAGGACGCTAAATGACCATTCTGCTGTTGCTATAGTGACTGGAACTACTTGTAGACGCTTAATGCACTTCACTACTTCACATACCATTTCTCCACCCGCAGGCTCTTGTGTAATGTACTTTCTTACATCACACATTTTTTAAGACCAGTTGTTTTTTATTAGCGATATCGGCTAACATATTCAAGTTTAAGCACAGTCTCTCAATGTCTAGGTCATTTTTGAAAAACTCAGTTGATTTTTCCAAATTTCTTTCACCTCTGTTTACTAAAAGCAAACACCCTTGTTCAGCTGCAATGACATGTTTGAGTCCAGTTGAAGCAAACCGCTCAGTAATGCAAGACTGCACCGTTTCACAAACTTCAATGTTAATAGATTCTGAGGAAGCGAAGGATCATCAACTTGTGAAGGTTTTTCTTTTAAACACAATTCCCAAAAGTGTTCAAAACTATCATGCCTTCCATTCAATATACAAATCAAGCCATCGTATATTTTTTCCCGGTCAGTAACACTTAGATAAGGGCATTGAATTTTTTCATTGACATCCTCTACTGGGTACATTGCATGGAATAAAGACATAAAAAGAAATAATTCTTGAATTGTAACATTAACTCAAGGTAGCCTGCACATTTGTAACCTGTCTCTGTTTTGTCCTCTGCATAAAATGTTTCAAATAACTCTAGAAGTTCTTCAAAGGTTTTCAATTTTCTCAAGATACTAGAAGCTCACATAGTCCATCAAGTCAGGCAAAGGGGTCGTAGACCAGCTTGGTCGTTGGTGCTCTCACAGCGTATGCTTCTGAAATGTCCCATCCTTTTGTTGGATTCCCTTACGGTGTTTATTATGTCCTTGGCTAAAGTGATAATATCCCTCATAGACGTAAGATGGTGGAGAGTGTCTAAAACTGCCAAGTCTAAACTGTGAGCAGTGCAGTGCACATAACATGCTTTTGGTTGTATATCCAAAACTAACTTTTTTAGGCCTTTGAACTTACCTCTCATACTCAAGGCACCATCATAGCACTGTCCTCTTAAGTTATCCATTGACAAATCAAGACGAGCAAAAAGTCTTTTAAATACTAAACAGAGTTTGTGATTCAGTGTTGGGGGTCTCAGTGATGATTAAGGAGTCATCGACAGTACGAATACAAAATGACACTTGTTCTTGAATCGAAGAATCACTTGTTTCATCAACCATAATAGAAAAATGTTGGGTTTTCTTGACTGAAGCCAATACCTTTCTCAACACAGACTTTCCTAGTAGTAGGTAACTCTTCAAGTCAAACAAAAGTTTTTAGAGTTCAAAAGGGTGTAATATGCATTATTTGTGGAGTAAATTCATGGACGTCCTGTAGAAACTTCTTCAAAGAACTGGGTATACTAACTACTGCCTCTCAGTATATTTACTCCTTAATGAAATTTGTCCTAAATAATATATCTCTTTTTCCAACAAACAGTTCAGTTCATACATACAATACCAGGGACAAAAATGATCTACACAAGGACTTAAAAGCACTTACTTTAGTTCAAAAAGGGGTCCACTACTCAGAAACACTCATCTTCAATAATTTGCCAGCACACACAAAAAATTTAGTTACAAATAAAGATCAGTTTAAAAGGAGCCTGAAAGACTTACTAGTGGCCAACTCCATCGTGGGACGTCCACTTATACCCCGAATGCCATAACCAGTCTTTTAACTCGGGTACCTCATTCTTTCGGAGTTCCAACAACTGAAAAAAATTTGAGTTTACATCTTCATGCCCTCTAATTGCTAGTTCTTGTCGGCATAGAAATTGCATGGTAGTAAAAATTCTCTCAAGAGCTAAACGGCCTTTCTTCATATCACTACCTAACTATTTGTTCAATTGGGAGGCCACACTTCGGTTAGTGATAGAATTTAGTTTCAGAACACCACCTTTATGCATAAACAAATTTTCAGGAGGCAGAATTTTTCCAAAGCCTTTTTCCAGTTAGAAAACCCTACAGAAGTAAATGCATCTTCTTTTTTTGAAGAAAATTAATAGATTTTTAGAATCTGCCTCTTTGCGGTTTTTGCTAAAAACTTTTTTGGTAGACGCTTCGTATTCTAGCCATGTATATTTGATCAACCAAGACTTCTGAAATGATCTTCCCTTACCGGATTGTCTAGGTTTTGGCTGTGAAGGGTTCTCACCTGAAGACGACGAAGCAGTTGCCGACACAATAATTGTTGGATGTTGACTTACAGTATCAACTTCCAAGTATTCCTTTGGTAACAAATTTATCCATTGCAAACTTAATTCACAATACACTAAGAGACAAAGTAAACAAATAAAATATAGTCATATAAAATAGTCCACTAGACACTAAAGTCTGAACACTAAACACGTCTGCAGCATGCACTGAATGAAACTACCCACACTGAATGACTGCAACAGCAGGGTGGGCTTTATGTAGCCGCGGTGTCGTAATGTCTCGAAGCGTCAAGACAATGCGAGTCAGAGGGTTCCAGGTGCTTCTGCTCCAGTCCTTTCGATGTCGCTGCGGCTGCAGTTCTGGCCCGCCGGCGCCAGACTTTACCCAAAGTTCATGCACCAGGACAAATTCTAGGTGTGCCCGCAGCACCGTAACACTATCATGATTCACACCACTCGTTTTCAGTTAACCTGTGTACTACCATAATAATTATTTGTTTTAGCTTATTACTGAATGTATTTTAAAAGGTAACTATCATCAAACAAGGAAAATAAATTCCAACATAATTTTTTGATTTTGCAAAGCATAATATAACTAATAATTTTCTTAAATTATTCGGGGGAGGGGGGGGGGGAGGGGGGGGGCCTCCACCTATAAAACCAATTTTTGAGGGGGCTCGGGCCTCCTCAGGCCCCATGGAGTTGGCGCCTGTGTACTAACATGAACTCTTTACAGACAAAAGGAAAAACTGGTAGATTCTGACCTCAGGGAAGGTCAGTTTGGATTCCATAGAAATGTAGGAAAACATGAGGCAATACTGACACTATGACTTATCTTAGAAGATAGGTTAAGGAAAGGAAATCCTATGTTTATAGCGTTTTTAGACTTAGAGAAAGGTTTTGACGATGTTGACTGGAATACTCTCTTTCAAATTCTGAAGGTGACAGGCATATAATACAGACAGAGAGGAAGAGAGAGGGTCTATTTACAATTTGTACAGAAACCAGATGGCAGTTATAAGAGTTGAAGGACATGAAAGAGAAGCAGTGGTTGAGAAGGAAGCGAAACAGAGTTGTAGTCGATCCCTGATGTTATTCAATCTCAATATTGAGCAAGCAATAAAGGAAACAAAAGAAAATTTTGGGTTAGGAACTGAAATCCATGGAGAAGAAATAAAAACTTTGATGTTTGCTGATGACACTGTAATTCTGTCAGAGACAGCAAAGGACTTGGAAAGTTGAATGGAATAATCAGTGTCTTGGAAGGAGGAAGATGAATCTCAACAAAAGCAAAACAATGATCATGGAATGTAGTCGAATTAAATCAGGTGATGCTCAGGGAATTAGATTAGGAAATAAGACACTTAAAGCAGTAGATGAGTTTTGCTATTTGGGTAGCAAAATAACTGATGATGGTCGAAGTAGAAAAAATATAAAATTTAGAGTGGCAATGGCAAGGAAAGCATTTCTGAAGAAGAGAAATTTGTTAACTTCAAGTATAGATTTGAGTGCCAGGAAGTCTTTTCAGAAAGTATTTGTATGGAGTGCAGCCATGTATGGAAGTGTAACATGGACAATAAGCAGTGTAGACAAGAAGAGAATTGAATCTTTTGAAATGTTGTGCTACAGAAGAATGCTGAAGATTAGATGAGTGGATCACATAACTAATGAAGAGGTACTGAACAGAATTGGAGAGAAGAGGAATTTGTGTAACAACTTGATCAGAAGGGATCAGTTGGTAGGACACTTTCTGATGCATCAAGGGATCACCCATTTAGTATTGGAGGGAATCATGGAGGGTAAAAATCATATCGGGAGACCAGATGAATACACTAAGCAGATTCAGAAGGACGTAGGTTGCAGTAGGTACTCGGAGATGAAGAGGCTTACACAGGACAGAGCAGCATGGAGAGCTGCATCAAACCACTCTTTGGATTGAAGATCACAACAACAGCATTCTTATTACTACTCCCACAAACATTGGACCTTGCATAGGTGGGGTGCCTTGGGTTCCTCAGTGCTAGATATCCACAACATAGATGCAATCATGATGGAAAGAAGACTATAGTTTTAACGTCCCATCATCAGTGAGGGCATTACAGACTGAGCGCAAGCTTGGATAATGAAAGGATGGGGAAGAAAATCGGCTCTGCCCTTTTCAAAGGAACTATCCTGGTGTTTGTCTGGAGCAATTTAGGGAAACTGTGGAAAATCTAAATCCAGATGGCCGGATGCAGACTTGAACCATCTCCTGAGTGAAATTGGTTGATTGTTTGCGGTATAAAGGGACCAAGCTACAGGGTCATCAGTCCCTTTTTCCTGATGCAAGCAAGACTTAAGGTACAAAAACAGTCAAAGTACATTTGGGAAAGTAAAGGGGGGTAAAAGGAATGGGGAACCACACCTATAGAGAAAAAAAAAGAATGGAATGAACAAAAAGCGGGAAAAACATACACCGCAAGGCAAAGTAGAATAAGGTATTAAAACCATAGAGCATATGGTCTGGGCTGGCTGATCACAGTAATAAAAGAGGATGAGCCAGCCACTCCGCAACACATTAAAATATCCACCCCAAAAAGATGAGATGATATGAACACATGTAGGGAAAAGATAACCACCAAGACAAACAAATGCAAAGAAAGTGTGACAGAGTTAAAATGGAGGGAGGGTGGTGGCCTCGGAGAAAAGGCTAAATGCTCACCATTAGATGGTACAAAAAAAAAGAAAGAAAAACCCTCATGAATAAAACTTAAAACTAAATCTGCTGTTGAGGCATTGTCACCCAACACCGAAGGTAGGGTGCTGGGAATGTTAAAAGTCCGCCACAGAGGGGCTAAAAGTGGGCGGTCCAAGCAAGATATGGACAACAGTCATATCTGAGCCACAGTGAGACTGAGGTGGCCCCTCGCAATGGAGTAGGTAACCATGTGTTAGCCATGTAAGGCCAATGCAAAGCCAGCAGAGAACCACATAGTCCCTGTGAGAGTCCCGCATGGAGGACTTCCACACATTCATAGTCTCCTAAACGGCACGTAGTTTGTTATGCGTACTGAGATTGTGCTATTCCGTCTTTCAAAGCTGCAAAACCTTGTGGCGTAATAATGATCGCAGGTCAGTTACGGGGATGCCAATCTCCAGAAGAGGTTTCCATGTAGCCTGTTTAGCCAGCCTGTAGGCACGTTCATTTCCTGGGATTCTGACATGGCCTGGAGTCCACACAAACACCACAGAACGTCGGGACCATTCCAGGGCATAGATAGACTCCTGGATGGCCACTACCAAAGGATGGTGGGGTTAGCATGGTCAATAGCTTGTAGGCTCCTCAAAGAGTTAGTACAGAGAAGAAATTACTCACCAGGGAATGAGCAGATGCACTCAAGAGCATAAGAAATGGCCACCAGCTCTGCAGTTGAAACACTGCAGCATCTGGCAAGGACTGCTATTCAATATGTCTACCAGGAACATACGCGAAGCCAATGTGACCACCAGCCATCGAGCCGTCAGTGTAAACCATTTCATGGTCCCGGTACATGTCAAGAATTGAGAGGAGGTGACAATAGAGAGCCACCGGTTTAACTGAGTCTGTAGGACCATGTGAAAGGTCCAGGCAAAGCTTCAGGGTAGGTGTACACCATAGAGGTGTACGTGAATGGACCACAAGTACAGGTGGTAAAGGCAAAGACTCCGCTTCAGACAGAAGAGGTTGGACGCGAATCGCAATCATAAACCCTTACGTGGGCCTCTGACGCAGGAGATGAACTGCTGTGGAAGGGAAAAGGAGACAATAATTCAGATGCTCAGAAGAACTAAGAATGTGTGCAACATGGCTGGTGAGGAGTTGTGCACACCTAACCTTCCATGGAGGGACTCCGGCCACCACCAGGACACTGGTCACCTGACTCGTTCTGAAAGCTCCCGTTGCCAGTCAAACGCCATTGTGGTGCACTCAGTCAATTAAATGCAATGCTGAGGGCACTGCCGAACCATAAACCAGACTCACATAGTCAAGGTGGGATTGAGAAAGGGCTCTGCAGAGCTGTAGCAGCATAGAGCAATCTGCACCCAAGTTGGAGTTGCTCAGGCAGCGGAGGGCATTGAGGTGCTGCCAGCACTTCCGCACCAGCTGATGAAGATGAGGAAGTGATGTCAATCAGGTGTCAAAAACCAATCCTAAGAATCGACATGTCTCCACTACAGTGAATGGATCATCATTAAGGTAAAGTTCTGGTTCTGGATGAACGATACCAATCTGACAAAAGTGCATGACACACAACTTCACGGCCGAAAACTGGAAGCCGTGGGCTGAAGTCCATGACTGTGCCTTGTGGATGGCTCCCTACAGGTGCCGCTAAGCAACACCAGTACTGTAGGAGATTTACGAAATGCAGAAGTCATCTGCATACAGAGAAGGTGAGACGGACGGTCTGACAGCTACTGGTAGATCATTAATGGCCACTAAAAGTACAGATACACTCAATACAGAACCCTTCGGAACCCATTCTCCTGGATATGGGGGGATCTTTGGGATGCACCAACTTGGACACGGAAAGTACGGAGTGATAGGAAATTTTGGATAAAAATTGGGAGCAGGCCCCAGAGACCCCAGTAATATAAGGTAGCACAGATATGATGTTGCCAGGTCGTATCATAAGCTTTTTGTAAATCAAAAAAGATGGCAACCAAGTGTTGGCATCTGAAAAAGGCTGTTTGGAAGGCAGACTCAAGGGAAACTAGATTATCAGTGGTAGAGCAACCCTGGTAGAAACTGCCCAGGCATGGTGCCAGCAGGCCATGTGACTCCAGGACCCAACACAACCGCCGACTTACCATATGTTCTAACAGGTTACAAGGAACATCGGTGAGGCTGATGGGCCGATAGCTATCCACATCAAGTCGGTACTTGCTGGGTTTGCACACTGGAATGATGGCGCTCTCTCACCATTGTGATGGAGAGACACCAGATCCTGTTGAAGATTGACGAGAAGATGTTGCTTGTAGTCAGACGAGAGATGTTTGATCATCTGACTGCGGATCCGATCTGGCCCAGGAGCTGTGTCGGGACAATGTGCAAGGACACTGAGGAGCTCCCACTCTGTAAATGGATCATTATAGGCTTCACTGTGACATTCAGTGAATGAGAGGGCTGTGCTTTCCATCCGCCATTTGAGGGTGTGAAGTGTTTGGGGATAATTCTCTGATGTGGAGGCTGTAGCATAGTGCTCAGCAAAGTGCTCGGCAATTGCGTTCGCATCTGTAGATAACACGCCACTGATGTTAATGCCAGTGACACCTGTCGGGGTCTGGCACCCACAAACCCGCTCAACTGCCATATTGATGGTACCATCTGGTGGAGATTCAATGGTGACAGCAGGGGTTAAAGCTTCCCAGTCTGCCTTGTTTAAAGCCCATCTTGGTAGATGTCTGGATGAATGATGCTAGGGGGATGACAGAAGGATGGGAAAGTGGTTACTACCACACAAATCATCGTGGGCTCTCTAGTGGACAGATGGGAGAAGTCCTGGGATGCAGAGGGATAAATCAAGTAAGTGCCATGAGCCACAATGAAATGTGTGGGGGCCCCAGTATTTAAGAGGAGGAAAGTTTTGACATCTCTAGCTCAGCCAGTAAGCACAGTGCCACCCCACAAGGGGTTATGGGCATTAAAATCTCCCAAAAGTAGGAAAGGTTTAGAGAGTAGATGAATCAGTGCAGCCAATGCTTTCAGGGGTACTGCACCATCTGGAGGAAGGTATACATTGCAGACAGTTATTTCCTGCACTGTCCTTCTCCTGACAGTCACAGCTTCAAGAGGAATTTGAGGGGGCACAGGTTCACTGCACACTGAGTTCAGGACATAGACACAAACTCCATGCGACACCCTATTATAGTCGCTATGGTTCTTGTAATATCCCTTATAGCCACAGCGGCAGGGGTCCACACTGCTGAGAACCAGGTTTTCTGGAGGGCAATGCAGAAAAGAGGTGTAAAGCTTAACAGGTGCCATAGCTGAGCCAGGTGGTGGAAAAAACCACTGCAATTCCACTGGAGGACGACGTTATTGTGAGGCTGGGAAGGCATGAAGCGTGCAAGGAGGCAGGCTATGCATCTGGGTCACTTGCTGCCACCAATCAAATATTTGTATCCATTCCTCTTATGGATGAGGCATCATTGAGATCCAGGCCC
This sequence comes from Schistocerca americana, assembly GCF_021461395.2. NCBI lineage: Eukaryota > Metazoa > Arthropoda > Insecta > Orthoptera > Acrididae > Schistocerca > Schistocerca americana. The sequence goes on along the minus strand of NC_060124.1, from coordinate 91,179,520 downwards.
TCAGGCAATGCTAAGATCTCCACCTCATCCTCAGGTGCTGGACTGGTAGGGAATGATGGTGTTGGTGCCACTGGAGTGTCCTTTTTCTTAGCAGACTTCTTTGTTTGCTCGTCCCTTAGAGGCTTGCTGCGAGGACTTCTCCAAAGTAGCTTAAGGCATGGAGGAAGACAGTGAAGCTCTCCGTCCAGCAGTTTTTGGCTACTTTAGCCACTGGTGAGTGTCAGCTGTGGCACTAGTGGAGACCTTGGGAGAGAGGATCCCAAGGGACCCCTTTGACAGGAGAGGAGCCAGAGGAGGCTGTTGCTTCTCCAGCGGGCGGGGAGGGTGGGGGGAAGACTGATGTCCCCTGTGTTTGGGAGGGGGGGGGGGGCCTTGCTCCTGAAGTAAGAACTTTGGGAGCAATGGAAGGAGATTTTTCGCCGACCACCAAGGAAGTGGATGTATTCTGGAGGCCCAGAGGGCCCACTGTTCATGGCACAGAGTGTCGTACGACTGGAACTTGTGACGGCGATGGTAATGTAGCTGCAGCATATGTGGACGTCAACCAAATGGGCTGTAATTGTTCAAATTTACATTTAGCCTCTTGGGAAGTCAACCAGTCCAGGGTCTTGTACTCCATATGGAGTACTGTGCAGTCTGGCGAGCAGGGAGTGTGCTGCTCTCCACAGTTGATACAAATGGGAGGAGGTGCACATGGAGTATCTGGATGCAGTGAACGTCTGCAGGTTCGAAATGTGGCACTGGAAGTGCATTGGGAAGATGTGTGCCCAAATTTCCAGTACTTAAAACACCACATAGGGGAAGGGACATACGCTTTAACATCACAGCGGTAAACCATCACCTTGACCTTTTCAGGCAAAGAGTCATCCTCAAAGGCCAAGATGAATGCACCGATAGCAATCCTGTTAACTTTCGGGTCCCCTGTAAATGCACGAGATGAAATGAACACCCCACCAGATTGGCGTGGAGCTCATCGTCAGACTGCAAGAGGAGGTCACAATGGAAAATAATACCCTGGATCAAGTTGGAGTAGCGGAAAATAGGAATACCACCCAGCCGGTCACAAGCGAGTAATGTCCAGGATTGGGCTGGGGATGCTGACTGATTCAAGACTGCACTGCTTCTCATCTTAGACAGTACTGTCACTTCCCCAAACTTATCCTCAAGATGTTCAACAAAAATTGAGGCTTCATAGGTAGAAAGGAGTCCCTGTCCATTCTGCTACAGACTAAATACCGAGGCGAATATAGCTCTCTTCTTTCTGTAGCCCTATGTTCCTCCCGTGGTGTGGCGTGGGAGGAAAACAATTTAGTGTCATACCTGTCAGCATTGTACTCGATTTTGCCCTTCTTAGAGTCTGTCGGTGCTGTATGGTCACCAGCAAGAGGTGACTTAAACCACTTAATTGGGGGGTATCTGCCCTGGTGCCACCCACCCCCATCAGGGACTCTCCCTGCGACAAAGCAAGCTGGGATGTTTTTACTTCCCCTCTTGTTTTGCCACCTGCCTCCTTAAATTTTTTTTTTTAACTGATTACCATTAACGTTTGTGAATAGAATCTGCATTTTCATATAAGAGAAAGGTTGGTCCTCAGTTTTAAAAGGATTTTACACCAGATCTAATTTTGTGCTTAGTTTTATGTATGTAATTGATTTTATAATTTATTTTGACCTTACCTAGTTTGTATCTTTTGTTATTGGGTGAACGCAGTAATTGTTTTGTAACTTAAGTTCTATTGTTGACTTATAAACAAACATAAATTCTGTAATAATTGTAAACATTTGGAAGATGAAATACTAGTAATCTTAAAGTATCTATTTGGCTCTATTTGAAAACATATTAACAAAACCAGCCCTTAATTAATTCAAAAGTAATTAACAGTTTTGTCAAGAGTATTGTTTGCATAATGATATATGTTAATTTCACCATTTAAACAAATAATTCGGCCTAACTCTTGTAGTAGAAGAAACTTAAAAAGACGGAATTTTTCGATGTATTCAGTTAATTTAATGAGTTAAGTTTTAATTGTAATTTCTGCAATTTTAGCTTTGAACGATGTGTAGTTTCAGTACCTTTAATTGTGATGATATATAAGGACCCAGTTTTTGGTCTCGAGAAATTCAGTCCATGGCCGAGTTTCAGACAAACGACAACAATGCATCGACTTAACAGTGAAACAAGTGTTACACCAATAGGCCATATGTTAAAGCAATGACAGTGTCTGTTCCATTCGTACCTGAATATTCTGAAAGAACTGTGAATTACGTGGTTATGTTTTTACTGCTCATTGATGTTCAACGGAAAACTATTGTAGTAGTATGTGGATGTTTGCCTGCAAACTATTTATGAGGCTTATGGAAAGTGGAACAATAGTGCACGGGCCATATATAACTGCGTATTATTTGGGGGTTGTGAAAAGTGAAAGCAAAAGACTGTGATATGCAACTGTGTATCTGTCAGCTACATCATTTACAGTAGTCAGTGTCCAATTACAAACCCCATTTTTCAGTCAGTGTAGCAACACAGTACGTCGACACCGAGGGCAACCAACTAAATAAGCAAGGCGAACCACTAAATCCCCAAGGGTGCCATCCAGCCACAGCAAAGACCACTTGGCATGATGATCGTTGCCAGGAGTTCTGATGCCAAAGGAAGACAGGCATCTACTCCTGAGCATACGTGGGGAGTTTACAGCTCAGTCATCTGCAGTGTGATCCCTGTGTTGTCAGGGGGCTACGACCAAATGGGTACATGACGGCCCCACCACAACGGACTGGCTACCATGCTGGATATTGGGCATACCAAATAGTTGAATTGCAGGTGGAGATGCAAAGCCATGACAAGAGGTTCAGGAGATCAAATCTAAGGGCACTCATGCACCATGTGAAGTGTCCTTCCCCATATTGCCTGCACTTCTGTAGAATTTGGAAAGTGGCAGGTCAAACCATAAAATGGAACCTGAATTTATAGGGCCGATAAGTGTGAGACCCTTTTAGTCACCTCTTACAACAGGCAGGAGTACCTCGGGCCTATTCTAACCTGCGGACCTGCATGATGGTCCAATGTGCTAACTACTGTGTCACCTCGGTCAGTACCACAATAGTGACGTATCTGTAGAGGCGATAGCATGTTTGAGTAATTGCAGGTTGGATGAATGACAGATCTGGAATGCCAAACTATATATTAGCACTGATAAGATGAAAGCAAGATTGAGTCAAGATAGGCACAAAGCTAACATCTACCTAGGTAGTACAAGTTTATATGCCAGCTAGCAGAGTGGGGGAGACTGGAATTTTACAGTAGGAAAAGGAAGAGAAAGAAAAACAATAGGAGACTACGGACTAGGCGAAAGAAATGAAATAGGAAGTCACCTGACAAATCTGGTGCAAAACATAATTTAATCTCTACTAATACTTGGTTTAAGAAGAATGAAAGATGATTGTATAAATGGAAGGAACCTAGATACATCAAAAGGTTTTAAATAGATCTTATAATAACGACACATAAATTGCAAAACAATATTTTAAACTGTAAAGCACTTCCAGGAGCAGATTTGGACTCCAGCCGTAATTTATTTTCCCTCTGCTGTGGAGTGTGAGCAGATATGAAACTTCCTGGCAGATTAAAACTGTGTGCTGGACTGAGACTCGAACTCGGGACCTTTGCCTTTCGCGGGCAACTGCTCTACCAAACTTTCATAATTTATTGAGTATGAACTGTGCATTAAACTGTGGAAAGTTAGGAAACTGTGGAGATGGTACGTAGCTACACTGAGGAGAGGATACCAAGATAAACTGATCGTTTCAAAGAGAGCATTGTGATAGAATTGACCAAAACAAAGGAAAGAATCACAAGAAATGATAAATTTGTAGCTTTGGCAGATGAAATAGTAATGGCAGCAGAGGATTAAATGAGCAAAAGGTCAAGGCTCAGTAGAAACATTTGGATAATGCATGAGATATTGAATTTAACTGATGAAAGGAGAAAATATAAAAATGTATGAAATGAAGCAGGTAAAGAGGCATACATAGTTTAAAAAATGGGATAGACAGAGTGCACCACAGAAAGAATGAAAGGCCAGAAGGTGGGAAGGAATATATATAAGGACTATACTTGAGAAAATGTAAAAATTGCGAAATGCCAAACTCAGAGAAGAGGAGTTAGGTGTCTGGAAAATGAGATATACGAGGCAATATTGACATACCTTAAAACACAGCTTGAAGAAAGGAAAACCTACCAGTATTGTATTTGTAGATTAAGAAAAAAAGCTTTCTACAGTTTTGACTGGGATACAGTCTTTGGAATTCTGAAGGCAGCAGGGGTAAAATACAAGGAGAGAAAGGCTTTTTACAACTTGCACAGAAGTCAGATGGTGGTTATAACAGTCCAGGGGCATGAAAGGGAAGCAGCAGTTGAAAAGGGAGTGAGACAGGGTTGTAGCCTACCCCCAATGTTATTTAACCTGCACATTAAGGAAGCAGCAAAGAAAACAAAAGAAAAATTTAAAGTAGGAAGTAAAGTTCAGAGAGCAGAAATAAAAACTTTGATGTTTGTTGAAGGCATTGTAGTTCTGTGAGAGACCCCAAAGGACTTGGAAGAGCAGTGTGTTAAAAGAAGGATATAAGGTTAATATCAATAAAAACAAACCAAGGGTATGGAATGTAGTCTAAAAAATTAGGCGATGCCGAGAGAATTTGATTAGGGAATGAGACTCTAAAACTGGTACTCATATATGAGTTTTTGCTATTAGGGCAGAAATACACATGATGTAGGAGGAGGACGAAATTAGTGTTTAATGCCCTGTCAACAACGAGGTCATTAGAGACGGAGCACAAGCTTGGATTAAGGAAGGACAGGGAAGGAAATCGGCCGTGCCCTTTCAAAGGAACCATTCCAGCATTTGCCTGAAGTGATTTCAGGAGATCGCAGAAAACCTAAATCAGGATGGCTGGATGCGAATTTGAACTGTCACCCTCCCAAATGCGTGTCCAATGTGCTAAACACTGCACCACCTCCTTCGGTGAAAAATAGCTGATGATGATAAAAGTAGAGAGTATATAAAATGTAGACTGGCGAGGGAATTTTCCTAACATGGCATGTATATTTAAGTGTTAAGTGATCTTTTCTGAAGGTATTTGTCTGTGGTGTAGCCTTGGCCAGAAGTGAAACGTGAATGATAAGCAGTTCAGAAATGAGGATAATACAAACTTTTCACATTATATTGCAGAAGAATTCTGAAGATTAAATGAGTATAGCAAATAACTTATATGGAGGTACTGAATCGAATTTGGAACAACAGAAATTTGCAGTATACCTCGATTAAAGGAAAGGACTGGTTGTCAGGGGACATACTGAGACATCAAGGAATCATCAATTTGGTAAGAGGAGGAAGAGAATGTGTGTGTGTGTGTGTGTGTGTGTGTGTGTGTGTTTTTGTTTGGGGGGGGGGGGGGGGGGGGAGGGAGTGAATTGGGGAGGCAGACCAATGCTTCCATACAGTAAACAGCTTCAAATGGATGTAGCTTGCAGTAGTAGCGCACAGCTCAAGAGGCTTGCACAATAGGAGAAACAATTCTAACAGGCAAAATGGACTTGTTGAGAATGTCACACGCATGTAGAATCAGCTGCTCCCCCAGAGAGCTTCTGTACCACCTTATGGAATGTCTATTAGACAATAGTAACAGTTGGATTTATTTCCTTTGTAAAATTATGCATAAATTTAGCTTATGGACAATTTAGTCTATTTGTACTTATTTTTTACTTCCTCTCCCCTTCAATAATCTAAAAGAATTTTGTGTATTCCAAGTTACCATGATGTGCTTTTACGACATATCAGCTATTATGTACTGTGGCTGAGTTGCAATCTATCACTTGCGTTCACGGGTTGTCGGTGGTGGAATGGCCACATTATAATGTGATTAGTTGCGAAATAAGCAGAGAATTTGAACAGGTAAGCAGTCACGAACAGTTGAATGGCAGCAGTAGCATCAAGATGTGGGTAATCGATGGGAAATATTAAGCCCGTATTACACGATGCGCCTAAACCTTAGACATATGCATCAGCGCCCCAAACATGTATATCTGTAACTACATGTATATCTGTAGACCAACTACGCAGGATATACCTGGCGCGCATGCACAGTAGACAGTGATAACACACAAAACGCAAACAGAACTGTCTGATCTCTTGTAAAGCCGTTCGTTCTGCCGCACAAAACACAAGGGAGACTGAGTGACATATTGGAACGTCATCCATTCAAATTATTTATGTGACTCAAGGTTGCTATTTCATAAGAAAATGTTTATAACATAGCGGCACCACCATTTAGGATAGGAAAAGTTAGCTTTGTGCACTATTCTGAGCACAAGTCATAGCTAGGTGCAGGCCGTATTGCAATGAGTTACGCATACCAACAGTTGCAAAGTAGAATAGAGGCCACAGGACCATCAAATTGCTGAAAGAGTATACATAGAGGTTTTGCATGTCGCAAATCACAGGAAGAAGGGGCCCACTGGCCAACCTAGCATGTTATGAGAATGTGACGCGAAGCGGCGCGTATGGCGATACAGAGGCACACAGCTGTGTCCGGGTTTCTAACGAGATTCATTCAAGTGTGGCAGCTCTCCTGGATGGCGGGGCATGTCACACCACCGTTTCAGTCCACAGCGGGTTGCTGGTTCGACCCTCTGAGGCTGCCACAGGGTCCGTAGCCAGCCAGTGGCGAGCCACTCCATGGCTCACTATCGCGGGCAGGCATCCTGGCTTCCAACATGCGCTGGAGGCATCCTGAGGCAAGGGCCGCAGATTCAGATGCCTGATCGCGGGCACTTGTTGTTGCTGCGATCTCAGCCATGCCAGCGAGAAGCACGCAGCTGGTCGCTTGCAGCTCACACCGAGCGGTGGAGTGTCGGCAGGGACGCAGACCGCCGAATTGACTACCGGCATCCTGACAACGACGCAACTCCACTGGCGTACAATGCCAACACACAATGCATGCACGGGTTGCTGAGGCAGCCATTCCATGCCAAGCCGTTTTGCAGACAGCAAAGTGGTGTCCTCAGCACTGTGAGACCCAGTGACGCAGGCTGAGGGGAACACGACTCTGTAGTTGGAAACAATAAATCACTTTGAAAGCTCTAACAAGTCTTAATGCACTGCCTTCTACCTCTTCCCACTACATTTGGTCATCCGGATACATTCAGTGGTAGAAGTTGCCACTACATTTGGTGTCAGAATAGCAGATGTCGTCTGTCCAGTACGATGTTCGAGCCCACCGCCCGCATAACATTCACAATATGTGGTGAGTTTTGACCAAATTTCTTTTGAGTATAGGACTTTGTCTTGTCTTTGTGTGTTTTTGAGTATGGCTTGAGGCAGGCCATTTTAGACGTTTTGCGCAGGTATAATTTTTTTTCTTTTTTTTCGTGGCATTCAATTACTTTTGTATTGGTTTGAGTATGATGTTACCAAGTATGATGATACTGAGGTGTAGGGAGTTGGGTTATTCTTGTACTTAAATGTTTTGTTTCGGGACTAACTGGGAAGCAACACAATGACAGAGTCAGGGACGCGAGGTGTGTCGAAACCAGAAGCAGTATGGATTTTGTTGGAAAAAGTAGCACAATTGATAGCAGACAATACGCAGTTGAGAAATGAATTAACATCTAGAAGTGAGCAGGAAACAGCATCTGATCTGTCGTTGTTGCTTAGTTTGCAGGAGATTGATCTAGCTGCCAAGGGAGTTTTAATGAAGAAACTGTGTGAATTTTTGAACGTCAAGAAGTTGAGGACGAGTGTGTTGCATTCACAGACCAATGGAAGGACTGAATGGGTACACAGGACAATCGGGAAGATGCTGAGTTGTTATGTGGATTCTCATCACCATCAGTGGGACGAGTATTTGAAGCATACTGTATGTGCATACAATGCAAAAGTCCATACAAATACCAGTTTGTCTCCATATGAGGTAGTGTACCCGCGAAAAATGCCGTCACCATTTGATTTGGTGAGGCTATGGAGAGGAAGGACCGGTGAATCTGTAAGTCAATTCTTAAGGACAATTCAGGATGTTCAGAAACAGTACAAAAGGCAAATACAAAGGCTTTGGAAAGGCAGGAAGACGCAGTAAAGCAGAAAGGAAGTTTACTGCAGTATAGAGTGGGACAATGGGTATTGCTGTCCAGCCCCTACACGCAAAAAGGGAAGACGAAGAAGTTCCTCACAAGGTATCAAGGGCCATACAAAGTTGTTGAAACCACATCCCCCATTAATGTTAAGCTTCAGCTGCCAACTAGAACAATGACAGTACACATTGGGTGGTTACGGCCATTTAAGGGTTGCCTGGATGTGATTCCAGGCATGTCACAGGAAGGAAAGAGGAAGAAAGAGAGAGTGAAAAGAGGTGCTAAGTACAGAGAAAACCAGGAAGATAGAGTACAGCATGCTTTGCGATCCATAAAGTAGTAGAGTATTTTTAGCTCCCCCCCCCCCCCCCCCCCCCCCCTCGAGCCATGTATCATTGGTTTTGCTTAGAGAATTAGGCATTGTATTTTCATATGTAGCAAATTTGGATGTGCCAGATGACGAAGACCGATGTTCGAGAGGTAGGTGAAGCGATCAACCACTAACTGCCGATAGAACTGCATTGCGTATTTTCGAATATAGCCTGCTGCGGACAGCAGCCCTTTTGAAGAGGGAGGAAGGGTGATGGTGATCCCTGTCTTCAGTTCACTGTAAAGGGAAGGTAATGGTATGTTCAGCCATAATGGTAAGCAACAATCCGGACACGTGCACGGTGCAGTTATTTTTAGCTATGGGGAAAGGAACAGACTGTCCAAGGGACATCGTGGAGCCAAAATTGAGCTCGCAACGGGTCGGGATGCATTGGATCTTCTCCACCTTCAAGAATTTGGTACTAGTAGCAAGTTGTTTTGAGTGGGGGGTATTTGCAGAAGCAAAATGTATAGAGCTCGAGGTGAGCAGAATTTCAATCAATGGAACTAAGTGTAACATAACAGGACCAACCTTCCACCTGTCAGCGTCTGTTTCAGGAGTCACGCAATTGAATGTTATGCAGTCACAGCTGTACTGGCCCGAAGCCACTTCAGTTTTTGCCAAGGCAGAATCTGACATTGTTAAATAAAACTCTGGAGCCAGGTCTGTTGAAATCCATAAATCAGTTCATTTTAGAGCGATTGGGGCACATATCAGCTGAACAGCTTGTGCAACGTCACTCAGTATAGGAAAAGGCAATGGCAAATAACAACCATTTTGAGCACCTCTGTGCCAAGTGTCATTGCAGCCTTAGCTTTGTTATGTGTTATTTTCTTTCTGATCAGGGTTGGGTTGGGGTTGGGTTGTTTGGTGAAGGAGACCAGACAGCGTGGTCATCGGTCTCATCGGATTAGGGAAGGACGGGGAGGGAAGTTGGCTGTGCCCTATGAAATGAACCATCCCGGCATTTTCCTGTAGCGATTTAGGGAAATCATGGAAAACCTAAATCAGGATGGCCGGACGCGGGATTGAACCGTTGTCCTCCCGAATGCGAGTCCAGTGTCTAACCACTGCGCCACCTCGCTCGGTTTTCTGATCAGGCAGAGAGCTAATTCCAAGAGGGAACCAAGGGTAGTCCAACTCCCAGTGGATTGGATACCAAGGGCGTGAGACGAGTAGATAAGTGGTTGATCAAGCAGTGGTCGTCCAGTAAGGAATTTTTACGTTTTGTTTCATGTCATGGTTTTAAGGGGCACTAGACCACATTTAAGTTTTCTAATAGTAAGGAAATATGCCATAGGAGCCGACCCAAACAAGTTAAGAGCTATTTAAGGGTCGACCTGGGGACCAGGTCTTTCCAAAGAGGGGAACAATATAGCGGCACCACCGTTTAGGATAGGGAAAGTTAGTTTTGTGCAATATTCTGAGCACAAGTTACAGCCAGGTGCGGGCCAGATTGCAGTGAGTTACGCATGCCAACAGTTGCGAAGTAAAATAGAGGCCACAGGGCCGTCAAATTGCTGAAAGAGTATACGTAGCAGTTTTGCATGTCGCAAATCATAGGAAGAAGGGGCCCACTGGCCAATCTAGTGTGTTACGAGTATGTGACGCGAAGCGGCGCTTATGGTGAAACAGAGGCGCACAGCCGCGTCCGAGTTTTTAACAAAAGTCACTCAAGTGTGGAAGCTCTCCTGGACAGCGGGCATGTCACACCACCAGCTACATGTAACAGCAGAAGGGGTGCCATCATTCCAGTCCACGGCGGGTCGCGGGTTCGACACTCTGAAGCCAACGCGAGGTCCGTAGCCAGCCATTGGTGGGCCACTCCACGGCTTGCTACCGTGGGCAGGTGTCCTGGCTTCCAACACACGCCGGAGGCATCTCAAGGCGAGGGTCACAGATTTGGATGCCAGATCATGGGCACTTGTCTTCGCCGCGATCTCAGCCACACCAGCGAGAAGCATGCAGCCGGCCGGCTGCGGCGCACACCGAGTGGCTCTGAGTCAGCAGGGACGCAGACCGCTGAGTCGACTGCCGGCATCCTGATGACGACGCAACTCCAGGTTGCTGAGGCAGCCATTCCACACCAAGCTGTTTCGCTAACAGCAGAGTGGTGTCCTCAACATTGCGGGACCTGGTGTCACAGGCTGAGGGGAACACAGCACTGTAGTTGGAAACAATAAATCACTTGGAAAGCTCGGACGAGTCTCAATATGGTGCCTTCTACCTCTTCCCACAACAATAATTATTTATTACGTAATTGTTATTATCTTATGTATGTTACTACTGTTCTGAATTACAGAGTCAACAGTTAGTTTTATATTACAACACTTGATTATGTAGATATATGTATTTATACAGCATTTTGCGCATGGAGGACCCACTTGATTTTAGAGCTATTGCCCTGGTAGTGACAGTAAATCTTTGGACTAGGGCAGAACGACGACGAAAACAAAAAGCCAGATGTTGTTGAGTTCAATCCTGGCTGAAAAGAAGGGACAAAGACAGGGGATTATATTCACTGCTTACGAAAGAACTGAGACTCTAAGATCCACATGAATTTCAGAGCTTCGTGAGGATGGACATGGACTGTTTCGAGAAGCTGCTGTCTATGACAGAAGACGGAATTATCAAGTGTGACACAGTCATGAGAGAGGCTGTCTCACATTCTCAAAAGTAAGAATTACATCATCATATGCTTATATGTTGTGTGATTATACCAGCCTAGATCACGAATAAAATACTGGGTTTATCCTGTTATGTTGCAAGCTGGATGTAACATTATGTTTCCTGGTGACTGGGGAATCTTTTAGAGTCTGGCTTTTAGCCACAGAATAGCACAGCCCACCATTCCAAAGTAGTTGTGGACATATTCACTGCAATTTGCAGCACTTTAAAGGACCATTACTTAAAGGTGTACTTGTGTTATTTTTCCAAGTTTGGAACATAAACGAGAGTTGGAACTTAAATAGTGGCTACTATTTATTCACAACTGATACAAAAGCATTACATGTTTGCACCTGTTGCTGTCCTTCAAAGTAGTCACCAGCGTTGTGTACAACCCGTTGATAGTGATGTGGAAGGTGTAGTATACCGTTAGCAGAGCCTGTTCTGTTGATGGTGCAAATGGAGCGGTCTATTGCCTGTCAAATCTCTGGAACAGTTCTGAAGTGTATGCCACGAAGTGGTTCCTTCATCTTCGGAATCAAATCAAAGTCACAAGGACTTAAGTCTGCGGTGTATGGTGGATGGTACAGTACTTCCCAGTCCCATCAACTGAAGAGAGCAGCCACAGCTTGCGCTGTATGTGTCCACACACTGTCCTGCAAAATGATGGGTGGGTTGCGCATAAAGTGTTGCTGCTTCTTTCGCAAAGCTGATCGCAGGTGATGCTCCAAAAACGAACAGTAATACTGTGCGTTGACGGTTTGTCATGGGGGAACGTAATGCATTACGATAACACCATCACAGTCATACACGAGAATCACCATAACTTTAGACCACTCCCTTCGCACCATCAACAGAACAGTTTCTGCTAACAGTACACTACGCCTTCCACATCACTGGCAACGGGTTCTACACAATGCCGGTGACTACTCTGAAGGACAGTAATAGGTTCAACCAAGTAACTCTTTTGTATCAGTTGTGAATAAATAGTTGCCACTATTTAAGTTCCAACCCTCGTATATATGGGCTACTCAGACTTTTGCAGTCCTTGTCTGTCGCACAGGGCCAAACTGCAAGGACTTTCTCCCTTTCACTGCCAGTTTCTCTTTTCTGGCATGCTGAAATCAAGCAAGAGATGCAATCAAATCAAACCTGAACTTTCGTAAACTGAGGCATTACTATAAACTAGAAAATCACCATTTAATATTATATGAATGTTACTCAGAAAGAAACGATTTCCGACTATCTTCTTATGATACAATTGGTCATACATACACCTTTCCTCAGTGTATGCCTGATTTAAGGTGCTTGATGCCTCTTTGCTCCATTTCATTCCTAGAACACGAAGCTATCAATAGAAAAAAATTCTTTCACAAGCAGCTAGTATAAAAGAGCCTACTGCAAAAAAAACAGCTTCTTTTCTGCATTTATGAAACCTGCTTACTGGAAAAAAAGAAAATCTGAAATTAGCCACTAGCCCCCTAACAATAACCAAACAAAAAGCAGCACGCACTGAGGTCCACCCTTCTGCGCATGTGCAAGTTATCGCTGCCTACTGCGCATGCACGGACTGATGGCAGTTTAGAACTGCTCTATTCTGGTGCGCAGATAATGTGTCCGCTAATTTTTGTAGTTTCACCCGTTCTACCAGTAGATGGCTGTTCATGGTGGATCGTCGTGTAATACCCGTTTTACCTTAAGAAATATCACAACACCCAATGAGGTTACTCTGACGAGGCATGTCGCCACCTCTAAATTAAATTAGCATTCCCCTGAACTAGGGAAGCAGTTAGTTAAGCACGAGATGAAGGTGATGGTGGTGATGATGACATGATAGCTTATTCCGCCAACAGAAATAAGCAGCTGAAAACCATCTTATTAGATTTCTTAGCAAATAAATGCAGCAAATGTGAATGTCTTCCTTGAAACAAAATAGATCTACAAACAGATTTTCAAAGATAGGAACTATCTAGTTATACAACTGATACATAGAATGCAGGGTCAGAGTTTGGAAAACAAGAAAGCATTAAGATGGAAATGAAGGTACTATAATTTGACATAATGGGTGAGAATGAAATTGAATGGCCTGGAAAGGGAATTTCTGAAGTGATGACTACAGACTAATTGTCTCTGAGACAATAACAGAGTAACAAGAGTACGAATTATACTTACTTAATTTACTGGGAAGTGAGTAAAAATTTGTTTGCTGTATACCGACTGAATAATCCAGCTAAATATTGATGCTTATCTGATTGATCTATTTATTATTCAAGTTTACATGACTAATACAAGGCACTCCAATGAAAAAGTCAGGGGAAACATATGAACAATTAGAAGTGCTATTGGATCTCATCAACAAAAAGGGAAACATTGCAGCTATTTGTGACTGGAATGCAGTAACTGGAGGAAATGCAGACAAAAAATATTGCTGTGAATTTTGCGCTCAGGCTAAAGCAATAACAGAGGGCAACAGACAGTTGATTTGTACCAAGAAAAAGAGTTGACAGTTGCCAACACATTGTTCAAATAGGAGAAAAGAGATGGCACCAGGGGATACAGGCGGATACCAAATTAAGGTAGATACCATATCTAAATCATGCAATGTAAGGCACAGGGAAGGGGGGGGGGGGGGACTGAAGTCTGCAGTGATTATAGCCTAGTCTGCATGAAAGCTACTGAGAAGCTGCAGAAAATAAGAAAAACAAAGTCCAGAATAAGTATTGATGCGACAAAGCTAAAGAATGAGAACTCTAGGATAGCATTTAAAAACTCTGTATTGTGATGTTTGAATTAAAAACAACCAGCACAACAAATGACAGGTGGAACAATCTAAAAAATGTCATTACAGATACCAAAATGGAACAACTAGTTCCCAACAACAAAAACAAGAAACCATGGACACACAGGTCAATAATTAACCTAATTGAAAAAAGAAAGAAATTAAAAATTTCTAGAAGTGAAGAGTGTAAAATAAGTTATAACAGTCTCAAACATTTAGTAAACACAGAACTAGAGAGTTAAGGAAGCTTGAATTGAGAATAACACACTAAAACTGAAGAAGTATGAAGTAAGGGAATGCAGAAAAAGCCTACCAACTAGTCAAGGCACAACTCGGACTGCACAAGGTGCCGCAATCATAAACAAAGTACGTGTATACCATAGACAATAATGATTTAGCAGAACATTGTAAAAAATACATACAGAAGTTATTTGTCAGACCCAGGATGAGTTAATAAGAGGTACCGACGAAGATCATAAGCAGAAGAATATCAAACAAAATTGAAACCTCACCAAAGATAAATTTGGATTTAGAGGAAATAGAAAAGCATTCGTAATGAGTATCGACCACACAAACGGTACTTTTTGACTGAACAGTCTTTGGTTTGAACTTCACTTTTGTTTTCATGCACTACCTGGTTCATATACTGCGTTCTTGCGTATTCAATATTTGCAAATAAAATTGTTAATATGTGTTGGTGCTACTATTCCCTCACCTACTGAAAGGAGACTGAAGTTACCAAACGTTAACTAACTTGAGAATACTGTGTGAGAAAATGCTCAGAACTAATTGCCCCACTTATAGGCTTGACCAATTTAGAAAAGGCTTTCTCCAATGTAGACTGGATGCAAATTTTAATGTCCCTCTCAAAATATGCTGAGTGTCTCACTGAAGCCTTCACAGACCATATAATTATCCTCCAAACCTTGCAAAAAAATCTCCATGTCTTACATTTCCAGTCTCCTACCACCTCACAAAGTCCCACCGTCCGGCCACAGAGGAGCATTCCCCATGTAACTCAGTCCCACACAGGACTGGAGCAACTAAATTACATTCTCTGCCAGGGTTTCGACTACCTCTCTTCATGTCCTGAAATGAGAAATGTCCTGCCCACCATCCTTTTCACCCCTCCCACAATGGTATTCCACCGTCCACCAAACCTACACAATATAATCGTCCATCCCTATACAACCCCTGCTCCCAACCCCTTACCTCAGGGCTCATACCACTGTAATAGACCTAGATGCAAGACCTGTCCTATACATCCTTCTTCCACCACCACCACCACCACCACCACCACCACCACCATCACCACTCCAGTCCGGTCACAATCACCACCCATCCCATCAAAGGCAGAGCTACCTATGAAACCAGTCATGTGGTCTATAAGCTAAGCTGCAACCACTGTGCTGCAATCAATGTGGGCATGATAACCAACAAGCTGACTGTCCACATGAATGGCCACCGACAAACTGTGACCACGAGATAAGTGGACCACACTGTTGCTGAGCAAGCTACCAAACATGACATCCTTCATTTCAATGACTGCTTCACAACCTATGCCATATGGATCCTTCCCACCGACACCAGCTTTTCTGAACTGTGCATGCAGGAACTTTCCCTGCAATATGTCCTACGTTCCTGTAACCCTCCTGGTCTCAACCTTCATTAGTCATTGTCCTCTCCTATCCAGTCCTCCTCTGTTCCCATTCCAGCACTACACAGCCCACTTTCCTCCATCGCACCCAGTCTTTTTACTTTTCTCCTTTTCCACTCCCCACCCCCCACCCCCGACCTCTCACCTCTCCACTCCCTCCATCTAAACACCCGACTGCACATAGCTGCCCTACCCTCATTCCACCTCATCCCTCCATGCTCCCCAACAGCACGTCACTGTCCGCCACACCTACCCTACTATCGCTTCCCCTCCCTTCCCCAGCCTCCTCCTTACCCCCACCCAGTAGCCACTCCCATCACGCACCGGTGGCCTCAGTTGCCAGCGACTGCAATCGTGTGTGCAAGTTGCATTTGCGTGTGGGTGTGTGTGCCGTCTAATTCTGATGAAGGCCTTGGCCAAAAGCTATATTTGGGACAGTCTTTTTGTTGTGCCTATCTGCGACTCATCATCTCCACTGTATGGTGAGTAGCAACTTTCCTTTCCACAATATTGTTAATGCACATTAAATTATATCATAAAAAGGGGGGGGGGAGCCAGTAGCTTTACAGGAATTGGACAGTAGACGTCAAAATGAAAGACAGTGTACAAAATTTGCAAGACTAAAAGGTGTTATGCAGGTATGCAACCTTTTTCGCATATCTCTTCAACACACACATTAAGGCTGCAACTGAACAAATTTAAAAATACATGTGTTAAGGAATAACTATATGTGGAAGAAACATAAAAATGCTTAGAGTTGCAGATGATATTGCAGTGTTGGCCAAATCTGCAGTTTCCAAAAGGCTACAGACGGTATGATCAAGTTATATTCAGGAAGACTTAATATGAAAATAAATAACAAGAAACCTAAATCCTTGTACACAGTAAACTTTCAATAGCAACAAATCTATGTACGGGCAGAGATGAAGCAAGTTAGCAGCTTCAAAGTACTGGGGTAGTAAAATAACACAGTATGATAGATTATGTAAGAAGATTAAATGTATGACTGCACAAATTAGGGTAGCATTCGGCAACAAGAAGCTATTAACACCAATAAATCTTAAGTTTAAACACCAGTGAACAGTATGTAAAAACTTTTGTTTGGAGCTATGCCCTACATGACTCTGAGACACGAACAGTAAGGAAATTTGAATGGAAAATACTACTAGTTTTTGAGGCATGGCACGAGAGAAACGTCATGGACAGAAAGAATGGCTAATAAACAAGCCTTCAACAACACAGGAGGGAAAAGATCAGTCTTGAAGACTATCAAGGAATGGGGGGATCAATGTGTTTGGACACCTATACAGACAGTGCCCATTCATACTGAAATGAATAGAAGGAAAATTGCCTGGGAAGAATGCAGGTGCCTAGACTAAGACTTCATTATGTCTACAATATTATAAATCATAGACTGTTATTCACTGCAAGCATGACATGTCAAGTTGCAAAGAGGCACAATGAAAAACTTTTACATAAAAAGCTTTTGGCCTAAGCCTTCCTCAGAACAGAAAAACTGCACACTCACAAGTAAGCACAATTCACACACACACACACACACACACACACGATCACTATCTCCGACCAGAATGCAACTGAAATGCGTTGAAAGGGAGCAACAATCTAAGGAAAGGGGGAGGGGTAGCAGGGTACAGGAGGGGGAAGAGGAATCAAAACTCCCTGGCAGATCACACAGGGTCTAGAGGTGGCAGGACAGAGCTACCAGGTGCAGCATAAAGAGGCTATGGTGGTGGGGCAGGGGAGGGTGGGGGATGGGGAGTGGAAAGGAGAGGTGCAGACAACGGGTAAAGACTTGTGGGTTCAACAACAGGGACCAGTGCACAATGAGGTTGAGGGAAGGCAACTTGTGAGAGGGTGACAGCACACGGGGCAGAAACTGTTGTGCAGTGAGTGTGGAGACAGTAGGTTACAGTAGGTTACTATAGGTGCCATAGGGTGGTGGGGTTTCGGGCTCCGTTGGATAGGTCAGGAGTCCACTACACACAGCAGGCGGCTACACGGGTAGCAGGGGTTGTGTGGCGTGGACTAGGTGGTTTTTTAGGTTAGATGGCCTTGGGCAAGTACAGAAAGGGCAACAGCCTCAAAGGGTGCAGGGCAAAGTCAGAACATGCGGGGACCAAGCAGCAATCGGTATTGTAATTGTAAGCTGTCAAAGCTGCGTTGGTAAAGTACCGGAACTTCAGCGCTGATAGAAAGCACCAACGCTGAAATCGTTATAGGTACGGAAAGCTGCCTGAAGCCAGAGATAAATTCTGCCGAAATTTTTACAAAGGCACAGATGGTGTTTAGAAAGGATAGATTGCATGCAACCAGTGGCGGCGTGTTTGTCGCTGTTGGCAGTGGTTTATCCTGTAGTGAAATAGAAGTGGATAGTTCCTGTGAATTATAATGGGTGGAGGTTATACTCAACAACAGAGCTAGGTTAATAATTCGCTCCTTTTACCAACCTCCCGACTTAGCAGCATTAGTGGCAGAACAACTGAGAGAAAATCTGGAATACATTTCACATAAATTTCGTCAGCATATTATAGTCTTGGGTGGAGATTTCAATTTACCAGATATAGACTGGGACACTCAGATGTTTACGACGGGTGGTAGGGACAGAGCATCAAGTGACCTTATACTGAGTGCACTATCCGAAAATTACCTCAAACAATTAAACAGAGAACCAACTCGTGGAGATAACATCTTGGAACTACTGATAACAAACAGACCCGAACTTTTCGACTCTGTAAGTGCAGAACATGGAATCAGTGATCATAAGGCCATTGCAGCATCCCTGAACATGGAAGTAAATAGGAATATAAAAAAAGGGAGCAAGGGTTATCTGTTTAGCAAGAGTAATAGGAAGCAGATTTCAGACTACCTAACAGATCAAAATGAAGATTTCTGTTCCGACACTGACAATGTTGAGTGTTTATGGAAAAAGTTCAAGGCAATCGTAAAATGTGTTTTGGACAGGTATGTGCCGAGTAAAACTGTGAGGGACAGGAAAAACCCACTGTGGTTCAACAAAAAAGTTAGGAAACTACTGCAAAAGCAAAGAGAGCTTCACTGCAAATTTAAACGAAGCCAAAACCTCTCAGACAAACAGAAGCTAAACAATGTCAAAGTTAGCGTAAGGAGGGCTATGCGTGAAGTGTTCAGTGAATTCAAAAGTAAAATTCTATGTACTGACTTGACACAGAGGAAGACCGCACTGCAGTTCCTTCTGTAAATCCTCGCACAAACGAAAAAATGGCTGACATTGAAATAAGTGTCCAAGGAATAGAAAAACAAATGAAATCACTCAACAGAGGGAAGTCCACTGAACCTGATGGGATACCAATTCGATTCTACACAGAGTACGCGAAAGAACTTGCCCCCCTTCTAACAGCTGTGTACCACAAGTCTCTAGAGGAATGCAAGGTTCCAAATGATTGGAAAAGAGCACAGGTAGTTCCAGTTTTCAAGAAGGGTCGTTGAGCATATGTGCAAAACTATAGGCCTATATCTCTGACATCGATCTGTTGTAGAATTTTAGAATGTGTGTTTTGCTTGCGTATCATGTCATTTCTGGAAACCGAGAATCTACCTGGGAGGAATCAACATGGATTCCAGAAACAGCGATCGTGTGAGACCCAACTCGCTTTATTTGTTCACGAGACCCAGAAAATATTAGATACAGTCTCTTAGGTAGATGCCACTTTCCTTGACTTCCGGAAGGCATTCGATACAGTTCCGCACTGTCGCCTGATAAACAAAGTAAGAGCCTACGGAATATCAGACCAGCTGTATGGCTGGATTGAAGAGTTTTTAGCAAACAGAACACAGCATGTTGTTATCAATGGAGAGACGTCTACAGACGTTAAAGTAACCTCTGGCGTGCCACAGGGGAGTGTTATGGGACCATTGCTTTTCACAATATATATATAAATGACCTAGTAGATAGTGTCGGAAGTTCCATGAGGCTTTTCGCGGATGATGCTGTAGTATACAGAGAAGTTGCAGCATTAGAAAATTGCAGCGAAATGCAGGAAGATCTGCAGCGGATAGGCACTTGGTGCTGGGAGTAGCAACTGACCCTTAACATAGACAAATGTAATGTATTGCGAATACATAGAAACAAGGATCCTTTATTGTATGATTATATGATAGCAGAACAAACTCTGATAGCAGTTACTTCTGTAAAATATCTGGGAGTATGCGTACGGAACAATTTGAAGTGCAACGATCATATAAAATTAATTGTTGGTAAGGCGGGTGCCAGGTTGAGATTCATTGGGAGAGTCCTTAGATAATGTAGTCCATCAACAAAGGAGGTGGCTTACAAAACATTTGTTCAACCTATATTTGAGTATTGCTCATCAGTGTGGGATCCGTACCAGGTCAGGTTGACAGAGGAGATAGAGAAGATTCAAAGAAGAGCGGCGCATTTCGTCACTGGGTTATTTGGTAAGCGTGATAGCATTACGGAGATGTTTAGCAAACTCAAGTGGCAGACTGTACAAGAGAGGCACTCTGCATCGTGGTGTAGCTTGCTGTCCAGGTTTTGAGAGGGTACGTTTCTGGATGAGGTATCAATTATATTGCTTTCCCCTATTTTTTACCTCCCTAGGAGATCACGAATGTAAAATTAGAGAGATTCGAGCGCACACGGAGGGTTTCTGGCAGTCGTTCTTCCCGCAAACCATACGCGACTGGAACAGGAAAGGGAGGTACTGACAGTGGCACATAAAGTGCCCTCCGCCACACACCGCTGGGTGGCTTGCACAGTATAAATGTAGAAGTAGATTGAGGCTGGGATGATTTTGGGAACAGAGAATGTTGTAAGGATAATTCACACCTGTGCAGTTCATACAAACTGGTGGTGGAGGGGAAGATCCAGATGGTTCAGGATGTGAAGCAGCCATTGAAATTAATCATGTTATGTTCAGCTGCATGTTGTGCTGCACAGTGGTTCACTTTGCTCTTGTCCACAGTTTGGCAGTGGCTGTTCATCCTGGTCGACAGTTGGTTGTAGTCATATCAATATAAAACGCTGAACAATGATTTCAGCACAGTTGGTATATGATATGGCCTCTTTCAAAGCTGACCTGTCCTCAGATGGGGCAGAATGAGTCTGTGACAGGACTGTAATAGGAAGTGCTGAGTGGATGGATTGGGTAGATCTTGCATCTGAGTCTTCTGCAGGGATACGATCCCTGCAGCAAGGGGGTTGGGATTGGGAATGGCCAAGGGATGGAGGCGGATGTTTGGAGGCTAGTTGGATGATGGAACATCACCTTAGGAGGGTGGGAAGGATCTTGGGTAGAATGTCCCTAATTTGAGGGCATGATGATAGATATTCAAAGCCTTGACAGAGGATGTGATTCAATTGTTTCAGTCCGCACTGTATTTGGTGATGAAGGTGGTTCTCTTTTGCAGATAGTTCTTTGGGGTGTTTGGAAGAACTGAGGATGTGGTACAGGAAATCTGTTTGCTGACAACATCAGGGGCATAGTGCTTGTCTGTGTAGGTCTTTGTGAGACCTTCAGCATACTGGGTATGAGAGCTCCCATTACTGCAGATATGCCGTGCCCAGGTGGCCAGGCTGTATGGGAGGGATTTTCTGGTGTGGAAGGGATGTCAGCTGTCAAAATGCAGTTACTGTTGACTGTTGCTGGGTTTAATACAGACATAAGTATAGTAAAAAAAAGTGATGACAAATTCTAAAAGGATAGCTAAAAATTATCTTCACTGAGTTGTTACAGCTGGCCGCTGTGGCCGAGCAGTTCTAGGCACTTCCGTCCAGAACCGTGTGACTGCTACAGTCACAGGTTCAAATCCTGCCTCAAGCATGGATGTTTCTGACGTCCTTAGGTTAGTTAGGTTTAAGTAGTTCTAAGTTCTAGGGGACTGATGACCTCAGACGTTAAGTCCCATAGTGCTCAGAGCCATTTGAACCATCTGAGTGGCTACAGAAAAATACACCTGCGAAAGGATATGCTTTACTGCACCAGTTGCTGCCAAGTTGTATTAATAATAAAAATGTTAACCCTTTGTAACATTTGCTTTTTGCACTGAAACCTAACTTGTACCAAGTTTATGCTCTGACAATATAGTACCAAACTCTCAGTAACCTTACAATTGCTCTCAATTACTGTAGTCCTTAGGTTCTTATCAACAAAGTCACTATAGTTCATGATTTGTGTGTCCTATACACAAATTTTAATTTACAAACAAGCTGGATATCAAATATTACAATCAAGATGGAAAACTCAAACTGCTTTCAACAAAATGAAGACAACATCTTGTTTTAACATAGCTACAGAATTAAAACTTGGCGCATTTTTCTCCTCCACTCTGTAACAGCAATTTTTTTAAAGAAAAGTCCCAGTAGCATCATGAATTAGAATCCATAAGGCTCCTCCAGTAACTGGTTGCTTCAGTTTGTATGTCAGAGGACTTACAGTGTATGGTCTCCAACAGAACGGGGGTCTAAAACAAGTCCCACGCGAACGCTCCATAAATTGCGGACATTTAGAGTCAATCAAGTGTACATCATGTGGTGAAAAGGTGCTGAAAAGTGTTAGACTAAGCCTCCGAAGTACACACAGGTGGTATCATTCAAAGTGTAACTGTGAACCTTATTTTGAAGCAGTAACGGAAATGTGCTGTTTAGAACCTGAAGAAAAAGTATTAGACGTATTGAAACAGGACATTGCAGCAATAATGGCATGTATCAGCAAAATAGAACACATGGCACAGTGTTAATCACAACATACTCTAGAATCAAATGTACGGACAATTACCAGTGTACAGGGCAGAAAAAACATTTGCCCTAATCTTTCAGTGAATCAGTGTTGCTAACCTGTAGAACCAGATACGGATGCATGAGTGCAGACAGGATGCATTTAAACATAGTAAGTTAAGTAGTCACTTACACTTACACACCTTGTCAAACTACAAGCCGGAAAAATGCTAGGGGAATGCAAGCAAAAGTTTTGTTCAAACAACTGTGTGGGTAAATAATACTGTAAACAGAACAAAGTATGCGGTCATAAATCGAAAAGAAATAGAAACTGTTATATGCAGGCAGGCACAGCAGAGGAATTACTGGAACTTTGCACTACCAGTATGGGCTGAAAACTACAGGTTTCATAAAACCAGGCGCCCATGTGCAATACATCATAAAAATTGTATGCCTATAAACAAAAATAGCATGACACAAAACCAATGCATTGTTATCCTGAATGGTGCAAATGATTTTTATAGAAACGAATCAACAGAAGCAACTTGCAGTTTGAATCTTATGCTAAATCAAATACAGAATACATCTGTTGTTGTTATAGGCATTCCACACAGGCACGAGCTAATTGTTTCATTCTGTGTACACAAAGAACTTCAGAAAGCAAACAGGATACACAAAAAAAATTTGCAAATTGACCACAAATGCTTTATTTCTCGCCACAGATGACTGAGAAAGAGCTCATTTCACAAAACGCGGGATGCCCCTAAACAAAAAGGGGAAAAATAATCACGGATTTTCTGAAAACTGCATCCAGTAGTGGGACTATGGGACTCATTCCCCTACTACCAGGAGGGCCAGCCTCAGAACCTACAGCAGCAGAAAATGGATTACAAACAGAAGCAGAAATAGCAGTGGCAGTTATGCCTGACACAGAAGCAACAGCAGAATCAGCAAAGGCCACAGCAACAGAAGAACCATCTGGGACGGCAGCAGCAAGAGGAATAAAAAAGTGGCTGAGCAGATGGAAACAGTAGCAATACCTTCACCAACATTAGCAGGAACAACAGCATCTGCACCTGCAGAAATACCAAGAGCACAAAAGGATACCAGCCCACCACAGTGGAGACCGCAGCTTCAGACAAGATAAGGAGTGAAATATCAAGAGAACACAGCCCTCCACCTCACTGCCAGGATTTTCTGTGGGGACACAGAATACAAACTCACAGGTAAAATACAAGAATGTGAACTTTGCTCTTTTTCATCAAAATGTGCAATCACTAACTAGTAAAATATGTGAAATCCAAATCCTCTTAGAAAACAAATTAAAACGTACCTCACTATTGTGTCTCACAGAACACTGGCTTGATGAGGACAAGTTACATACTGTGTTATTACCTTTGTGCTACGTGGTTATTTCTGTAGAAAACTTAAAACACTGTGGCAATTGTATATTCATAAGAAATAATATAAACTTTGTAAACCTAAAATATCCCATTGAAATAATGAAGGAAACAGATGTGGAACCCTGAGTTCAGATAGTGGACGCTTAACTGGCAATTATGTGTTTATACAGAGCTCCAACTGATAACATACATACTGTCCTTAAAAGTTACGCAATATTCACTGAACAGACTAACATAAAGAAACAGAGAGTTATTCCATGTGGTGATTTTAATATTGACCTTTCAAAGGACACCAAAGAAAAGACTGAGTTAGTGAATCTCTTGCAACCTTTTAAGATGAAATCTACCACGGAAACAGCAACTCTTATCACAAAGACTTCAGGTACCACCAGTGATCAGATATTTGTAAATGTAGGAATAACACAGGTTTTGGAGGTCCCACAGCTCAAAAACTCCAAGTATGGGAAATGAGCTGCAATTTAAACATTGCCCCACAACCACCAGTAGAAACTGCAGAAGTGAAAATATAAATCACTTTCTCCATAACTTGAGCAAAGAAAACTGGGAAGAGATTTAAAACTGCTGACACACAGATGGAAAATTTAATAAGTTTATTAGCAATTTTTCCTACTATTTTGAATTACTCTTCCCTTCAACAAAGAGGAAAATATAAACAAACAAATACATGCATCCTCAAACAAACAGATTACTATACAGATTGCCCGAACAACTCACGTCACAAGAATTTGATACTTCTCACAAAACCCATATAAAAAAAAAATTCTTCAAAACTTGTCAAACAAGCAAACATAATGGCAAATGACACATACATAAAAAATTTCACCAATAAGATGAAAGCCATACGGTGTATTGTAAAGAAGGAAACGGGAACTGCAGCAGAGCAGACACATTTCCATAATACTAACTGCCTAACTGAGAAGTCAACTGTGATAACTGAACCTTCAAAAATTGCAAATAAATTTAATTCCTACTTTATACAGATAGCTGAACATCTTATAAACCAAAATTTACAGTGTATTCCCAGAAATCAATCCAGGTGTACTAAAAATAATACATTTATTTTTCTCTACCTCACCAATGAAATGGTGAACTGAATCCCAAATTCTCTGTTGTCACTGACAATATCCTTGACTACATTTTGAAGAAATGTGGTGCCCTCATAGCCAGGCCACTTGAGATCTGTAACTGTTCTCAATCAGAAGGGGTGTTCCCAGATAAATTGAAGATAGCAAAAGTGCAACCCCTTTTCAAGAAAGGGATAGAAATAGAAGTATCAAACTACAGGCCTATTTCACTACTTTCTTTTTTTCCAAAATAATTTAAAAAAACTATTATAAAAAACTGATCAGTTTCATAGCAAAATAATTACTTCTCAAATACAACACGGATTCCGAAAATCTAAATCTACTGAGACTGCTATTTTTGCATTCCTAAATGAAGCCTTAAACACAGTAGACAGTAAAGTGCCTATCTCAGCCGTTTTTCTAGACCTCACTAAAGCATTCGATGTCATCAGTCATAACATCTTGCTTAAGAAATTTGAACCTCTAGGTATTAGGGGGCCGTCCTACGAACGGATAAAATCATATTTCCAAAATAGAAAGCATTTAATTGAGCTTGCTATCCAAGAAGAGAACAAGAGAAAGTACCACTGCTGAGAAAAGCACAGCATTAAGTATGGCGTACCACAAGGCTTCATTCTAGGACCAATTCTGTTTCTACTCTTTGTAAATAACTTGGAACTGATAAGTCCATACCATAACTACATAAAAGTTGCAGATGACACAAATATGATGATAAAAGGAAGGACTAGAGAAGAATTACTGCACGAGATTAAAAAGTGTACCACCCACATTACACACTGGATTTCTAGAAACCATTTTGTAATAAACACAGAAAAAACAGTTATAATGCACTTACATACAGTGCAAAATAAATGACCACTAACACCAGAACCCTTGGTAATGTAAGCTCTACAAAATTCCATGGAATATGGTCCAAGAAAATCTAATATGGGTCCAACATGCAAAATACATTACAAATTAACTGAATACCATTTGTTATACTATCAAAATTCTTTCTGGTCGCACATCGAAAGACACTACAAAATGTATACTTTGCCCGTTAGAATCATTACTGCGATGTGGCATAATCTTTTGGGGAAATGCTTCTGCTAGCAAAAGTTGTTTTATATACCAAAATAGAATTGTAAGAGCCACAGAAAATGCTGCCCCAAGAAGCTCATGCAAACCCTTATTTAAGAAACTTCACACGCTTACACTACCAATTCTATATTTTTTACAAGTAATAATATCTGTTAGAAAAATCTTAGAAAATAGCAACAATTTTGTATCAACTAACCAGAGTATCCATTTGCATAACAAGGAGAAAGCATGATATACATGTTCAACATACATATACAACACTAATACAGAATGGACCACTGCAAACAGGAAACTGACTATACAATAAGCCACTTAATAACATTAAAACAATAAAAGACAATTAAAAATGCTCTCCATAAATATTTATTGCAATAGTGTTGTTATAGTATAGGCGAAGATTTTGAAACAAAAAAAAAATATTGCCAAATATTAGAAAAAGAATGAATGGAATATTGTGTTTTAAATGGAATATTGTGTAAAAAAAAAAAAAAAAAAAAAAAAAAAAAAAAAAAAAAAAAAAAAAAAAAAAAAAAAAAAGAATTACTTGTGTTATCATCATGTATGAAAGCTGAATTTTCAGTTGTGATAATATTAAGCCTAAATCAAATTCAATATTCTTGAATGATTTAAAAATGTGTATTGTAAATCACAATAACTTGTCCAATATCATATTGTGTACACTGTACATCAAATTATTAAAAGGACCAATAAAAACGAAATACCTACAGGGGATCTTCTATGTTCAGGACACCAATATATTTCTGGTTGTTTCATTTTCTACACTGTACCCCTGCCATTATCAGGTGCACCAAGCATGCTTGTAACACTTAAGAGCAGTGATTTAGTAACAGTAATACTTATTAAATGACAAATGCTGGCCAGTTAACTAGTATTCAGATTCTTCTGTTAAAGCCTCAATGCATAGTTCTCCTGCCACTACATGTACTGTCTCAAACATATGCACCACGGCACTGCCCTACTTAACCACAGATATTCCTCTGTTGAATTATTTGCACATTTTAGTCTGATGTATAACCATTTAATTGTACTAGCTAATTTGACCAACAACCTTACAAATTTGTACCCACCATTTTGTCAGCATTACTGTCCGTAGGTCAGCCACATTCTGTGACGAGCTCGCCGATAGTTAACAGTGGTAACCTCCATTTTTGACAGTTGCGGAACTTTGAGCAAATTTATTGTTATTCTAAACTGAAACACAATGACAGTATAGAGAAGGAATTTTTGTGTGCTATTTGTATAAGCTTTTTGAGGGATCTTCAAGGAAGACCCCAAAAATTTTCTGTCATTTACTGCAATGAAAAGCCTAAAAAGTCACATTTTACTTAATAGTCAGCTAAATCTGGCAGCAAAATAGATTATCTCCAAAAAGAGTACAAAGATCACAGGCAACAACAACTTCTTACAGTGTCAACAACACAGCAACAACAGAGTATTTATTACATCTTTGTCAGCTTTCATTACTGATAATGATACTACACCTATTACTTTATCTGTAGTTCACAGCTGGTCTACTGTCAATGGTATCAAATTGACTGTAGATATTTCAGAAGCTTGGACCAAGGTGATAAATCTATATTTTACTAACAGACAACGCAAAAGACGTTGCAGTAATGTGCGTTCCCAAGTAGAATATGTGCTAAATGTAGTATGACGATAATGCCTGGAGGAAAAAATTTTTATTACAGGAACAGTTTCTTGATGTGCACACTGCTTTCAGTAGGTTCGGCATGTTCCAAATTATGAACCAAAATTCCATCTGTACACTATAGGTTGCAGTAAGTAGCATCTTATTTTAATTTCTCAAAGCATTCAGATGTGCTTCAATTTTTCACCATTCATTGCTCAACACAAAGGGAGATTACAGAAGTGTCTGATTCCATCCATCTGCTTTGACTCATGATGCCATCAATATAGTAGAAATAGCCATCCTCGGTGTCTCCAATATGGCGCCTATGACATCACTACATATGCATGGCAACAAACACGAAAATACATATAAATATGGCAATAACATCTGCCTCCAAAAATACAGTAAAAGTAACATGGCAACGATGGGAAATCCGGGGTTTTGGATGGGGACATGCTAAATATAAAATAAAAAACCACACACCACAATCCCAAAAGAAACAAAGTGACAAAAATAATTACCACATTAACACCAACAACTACAAAAATTAGAGTCGGACAATTCCCTTGACCAATATAGATCAACCACAACAGACAATACCAAAACACCAATACCTACAATTAAAACTACGTAAAGAGGAACTGAACGTTTCCCCTCCACCTACATAAGTAAACCACAACCTTGATACCAAAAACCCAACACCTACAACTACAAAAAATAAAAGCAAACCCACAATACCTCAAAAACCCAAAATTCAAACATCCCTACAGAAATTAAAACACAATCAACTCACCATAAATACACAAAAAATCACAACTCAAAAACTACAGATCCAAATAAACAATTACTTACCACTAGGTTGGCCATCATAACCCCCTCCGCCCCCCCCCAAACACACACATGAAAGACACAAACAAGAAAAACTCCCACACCACCCACAACCAACCAACACCACACCACATGTCATCCCCCAAACAAAAAACTGCCAACAAATAAAAACCACAAAATAAATGAAAACGAATCACACCTTAAACGTCAACAACTGTAAAAAAAAAAAAGTCCTCTACAACAATCATAAAACAATCCCCCCCCCCCCCAACCACCTAAATCTACAATAATTACCCACAATTGACCACCCCCCCCCCTGCACTTACTGAACCCCTCCACTAACTACCCTCAGCCTGTCCATCTTACCCACAGCCCTCAGAGAAACAAGTAAAATACAATACTACCAGCAATAGTCATCTAAATGAAACTGCAATTTAGGAGAGCACCTCTTCCCCCTCCCTACGACTGATTTAACTGCCACCTCAAAATCCCTCTATTGTATTAGTACATGTTCCAGTTTCATAATTTATAAACTCTCAAACTATAGTTCACAACCAAATGATCAAATCCACTCTTCCCCAAACCGCTGTAAGATGAAAAAGTATCAGAAACTCATTAATCAACCCCACCAATTCCCTCTTAGTCATGCCCTCCAAAACCCTGACACCACAGTCAGCATACCCCTTCCCCTCACCCACAAACCAACCGGAGACTTACCCCTTCCATATTTCCTCTTCCAAAACCTTCACTTGTCGATCTCAATCGACACCCCCGGCCCACCCAACTTACCCCTATATTTAAAATAATACTCAGAAAACACTTCCCTACAAAAAGAAAACCAATCTAACACTGTTCTCTCACTCACTCCAGTCTCATGCACACACAAACTAATCAACAACCTATAACAGAAATAGTACGTCTGCAAAACAGTCTCTCTCGTGACCAGCCTAGATTTCTTGAAACAGGTACCGAGTCTAACGGAGCGCCAGACGTTATCACACCATCACCGCCACATGTACCTGTCCTTGGTCCAAGACGCCGGAAGTCTGGTCAATGTTCTCATGGCAAATACTGCACTTCACAATCTCAGCAATGAGTCCAAATGTCGGAGGGATTTAATAAAGGACATGTCCTCTCCCCAACCGCAATATACCACTTGTATTTCATCATCATATCCATACTTAACAACAGAAGCCACACAATAAACTAAACGTCTTACCGCACCACAAACAACAAACCAATAACACCTAACGAAAATGCCAAACATGTAAAAAAAAATTATTAATTAACTAATTAAAAAAAAAATTGATAACTCACTGAAATAACTTCCAATCATTACATCTCGAACTACAAACACTGCCAGCGATTTCACTCATCCAAAACACCAAAGCTCAAACTAAAACAATTCAGTACATTACACTCAGTGACCCCCTCCCTTCTGCACACACCACCACCACCACCACCACCACCACCACCACCACCACCACCACCAAAGGGCACCATCAAACACAACCAACTCATAAACTCTGCACCGTAATGACATCACACACCACAACACCCTTACATCACGGGTCAAGGCAGACGCATGGAATCTGATGTTTACATTGACTCCACAAAGGCATTATGCCCGAAACCACAAACTTCACAATCATAACAATTCCACTTACATGTGTATTAGTATTTGTAACTGCAAAAGAAAACAAAATAATTTTGAATAGGATGCACATCCTAGAACTTTCATTCCTTGCACATCACTTTGCTCTACGGAGGCAAGCAAAGTTGTGGTACAGGAGCACTGATACATCTGGTATTTCACCAAGGAAACAAAAAAATACTATGATAAGCAAACAGTATAACTGGGCAGCCATATTAAAGACTGTTTTTAATTGCCCGAGATTTTTCACCACAAGGAAAAAGGCAGGATTTGAGTAGTTGCCATCCCTTTCTTACCCTCCTCCAAAGAGGGTAAGAAAGGAATGACAACTCAAACCATGATCAAAATTTCATTTTGCAAAATGGATAATTTTCAAGTTATCAAAAATAAAAATAATATACCAATATCTCTATATGTCGACCATTCTGAAATATTACGAACTATTAATATATAATCAAATAAATCACTTGCCATGGACTATGAGTTTTGTAACCATTATCAGCACATGAAGTTACATAAATCTTAGAAGGGTACATTAGGGCACTCATATGCCAAAGTTATATGTAGTAGAGAAGATTCAAGTTATTTCAAATGCTTCATTTTGTTTTTGCAACAATTCTATCTCCTTTACTTTCAACAAATTGTTTTGGGTTCCCAAACTAATGTGGAGTGTGTGCTACATTTCATTTGTGAACAAATGCACTGTTATAAATTCTGTTCATCAATAAATACTACCAGCAGCATCAATGTAAGCAAACTTTGTCACTGCTAGCTTGGTAAGAGCATCTGCTAAGGACTCAAAACATCACAAAAATCCCATCAGCAATCGACAGAAGCCATATTAAGATATTTTTAGTCCTAGTACTGCACAGCACGTAGAGAGATCAGTGGTAAAATGGTGGATGGATAACGATCTGTCAAACACTGACGAAAAATTTAGTTGATAAATAACCTTAATATGCTCAGTGTCTTCACTATATATTTCAAGTAAAAATCACTTTTCAGAAAAGAACAAGCAGGAATATTCAAGTCTTCAACTTAAAACATAAATGCACACTTACGCTCTAACTTTTCAAATATACTAGCAGAAATGCTTCATAGTGGGCAGCAACCAATAAGAACTTTCACGTCCAATTCTTCCTGGAAACTGCAAGGTTAGGCAGTATACTATTCATGCAAACTAAGTTGCCACTCAGTGCAGTGGCTGATGGGAACTACCATGAAGATATTTCCCGTTAAAGGTAGTTTCCATCTGTCACCTCACCGAATGCCAACTTAGTTAGCTGTGTATCTAACCATTGATTACAAGAAAATATTTAAAATGATATTTACTTCAACTTTTCATTACAAATATACACATTTATGAAATACCTTTGATATTAAAACATCCATTACTGCTTTAAGCTCACAGATACTCTGCACAAACAAGATACCTAACGTTTCTTAATCATCATGTCATCTATAAAAAGCCTGAAGTCTATGAATAATTATATTTGAATGGACAAATATATTAAATGAAACTGCTCTGCACACAAATACACAGCATAGCAAACGAAAATACATTTTAATAACTCAAAATTAGAATACACATCAAAGAAATAATGTAAGCAGCAATTTAGTTGATGTAATATTGTTTCTTAAAAGAACATACTTTTAGAAGATAAGATTTTATTCAAAATAACAGTAATACAAAATTCCACTTTAACTACACACGCAAACCTATGGCAAATTGTTACTGTCATAAGCCCAGAAACAAAATTACACTATGTACAAGCAGTTGCATTACTATAAAATATTTCTATATTCTGGGTGCAGTTCTGTTGAATGTTTGTATACAATATATTGCATTACACATAAATAACAGACATATCTCCAAAAATATATGCTTGTAACAAATAACATTAAGTTACAAAACCAAACTGATAACATATTAAAGCACAATGCCAACTCAGTTCAAATGTAGCAGTGCCAATAGATCATTGCCCCATAATAAGGTCATTGAAAAACTGTATGAAAAAGTTGTTCACAGAAAGGACACTGGACTGTGATGCCCTTAGCATATCACACCATCTTTGTGTAACAAACTGCAATGTTCCAGGTTTGCTGATAACTGTGGCCAAAAACAAGGCACATCAAACTCTATGCAAAAACTTACTCTGTGTCCAGTTGATCAGAGTCTTTCAGGATTTCACTGACTTCCTGGTCGATGGCCTGAATTGCGTTTGGCTGAGTCATTGATGTTATAATGAAATATATACAAACAAACAAAACAAAACCAATAACAATTTTTAGCAAATATTCAGACAGAACACTTTTTTGTGTTCCATACGTCTGAGACTTGCTCACTCGACCAGTCTGTCGTGCCTGTTCCAGAATATCGCGTGTTCTGCTCAGGCGATCAGTTTCTGAAAGTGGTTTGTATCCTGTTGACAATGCTGACCTTCGACGTATGTCTTCCAATATTCTATCAGCTCTTTCACTAGCAGTCTCTCCTACGCTCGACCTATAGCTGCTACCCACAGCCGTTGACCCAAGACCACCCAGGCTGCTCCGGTAACTTCCGCCAACGGTTCCAGTACGTGTGTCCGAATAATCTGTACTGGATCTGTCCCCAATGGATCTCCCATATTCTGAGGCTCTGGATTGTCCAAGGCCAACACCACTTGGCTCATAGCTTGGCCGTGAATATGAGCTATGTGACTGTGATAATTTCAATGGCGAATGTCTTTCGTATCTCTCCACCTCATCTTCTTCTTCTTCTAATTCCTGGTCATCACCTTCTTGATCATCGTAAGCATCATAAGTTGTAGTGTAGCGACTGAATGATTTTCTATCAGTCGTGTGTGTACTGACATTAGCGTCTCCGTAACGATTTGATGAGTCAGGTCTCTCGACGCTGCTTCTAAACGACTTCTCCACTGCATGACTCAGAACTTCATTACGAAATGATCCATCATAATTACTTGAATTTAAACCAGGAATCGGCAAATTTGTTCTAGGCTCCGTCTTTAACTTCTCAATCAACTTCTTCTTATAAATACCTCTAGTTGAAGCAACAATTGGGCCTACATCAAAGCCATGGCTTTTAAGCGTATTATACAATTCTGCATCTGACATACCATCTAAATCTGCTACTGTTATGGCAGACATTTTAAATTTGGTGTCCTTTTTGCTAATCAAGAATATCCTCAGTCAACGTTCGGGCACTTTCACGATAATAAAATTTTCTTTAATGTACACCACACTCAACACAAACGGTCGCACACTAACGGCGCCAACACCAATTTTAACAGCAAAGATTATAAATAAACCTGCCGAAGATAAAACATTACGGAAACATTCAAAAAACCTATCGTGGAAGACATGACTTGCAATAATCATCAGAGGAATTTTGCAGCATCTCTATCATTAGTACACGGGGAATAGAAACATAAAGGAAACAACTACCTATATAATCGATGTCAAAATTTTTATTTTTGTACATAAAATATTCTATATTCCGTCAAAAAAGGCTGCTTAACACTAGGCACCAATAGAAAGGAATATCTTTTTGATTCATCAAAATATCGATACCCGGAATTCGAAATAAATAACATGAAACAAAAATAGCGGACCATCGGGCAACGTCAAATGGTGACGTTTTAACACAAGACTGAGCGTCAGCACGACGTCGATTCCCTTATGCCACAACCGAACGGTGACAGTGAGGCTATGAGATGCCATTCGTTATACAAAAAGTCGGAACAGAGTATCGGAATCAAGGAAATAGTAATAATTAAATTCATTAATACAAAAGCAAAATTCATAACCGATGTTCTTGACAATATTTGTCTGCTAACTACAGTACTGTACAG
This sequence comes from Schistocerca americana, assembly GCF_021461395.2. Classification (NCBI taxonomy): domain Eukaryota; kingdom Metazoa; phylum Arthropoda; class Insecta; order Orthoptera; family Acrididae; genus Schistocerca; species Schistocerca americana. Next base: position 91,145,614 of record NC_060124.1, on the reverse strand, counting down.
TGAAACAAGAGGAAACTATCGTCTAAACATCCACATTTAATTTTCGGCGAAAATACATACATCGAAAAATATAAATACTATCTATAAAGTAATACACTTACCCCTTTCCAGAATGAGATTTTCACTCTGCAGTGGAGTGGGCGTTGATATGAAATTCCTGGCAGATTAAAACTGTGTGCCTGACCGAAACTCGAACTGGGGACCTTTGCCTTTTATGAGCAAGTGCTCTACCATCTGAGCTACCCAAGCACGACTCACGCCCCGTCCTCACAGCTTTATTTCTACCAGTACCTCGTCTCCCACTTTCCAAACTTTACAGAAGCTCTCCTGTGAACCTTGCAGAACTAGCACTCCTGAAAGAAAGGATATTGTGGAGACATGGCTTAGCCACAGCCTGGGGGATGTTTCCAGAATGAGATTTTCACTCTGCAGCGGAGTGTGCGCTGATATGAAACTTCCTGGCAGATGGTAGAGAACTTGTCCGCGATAGGCAAAGGTCCAGAGTTCGAGTCGGTCTGGCTCACAGTTTTAATCTGCCAGGAAGTTTCACTTAGCCCGTTCGCCTTATCTACTGTGTTTTCTTCTTCCAAGAACCCAATAATGTGAGAAAACCGTATTTTGCTCTTGCAATATACCTGCCGTTTTCATTGCTGAAGAAGGGTTTTTCAATGAAAAATTCTTCATCGTTTAATAATCTTATTAGCAGTGTAAATGTCAACTCTGTTCAGTTATTGTATAACCTAAATAATTTTTCGCTTTCAGGTATCTGCTCTCTTTTAAGCAAAAAAATATCCAAACTGTCAGGAAATATTTCGAATTTGTCACCAAAGCAAACTAAAGTAAGAAGATACAGACTTCGACCACGCAAAAGAACAAAATCCTAAACTTAAGTTAAATGAGTATGGCCAGAATAGGTCAACTACTGATGTTCCGTGCCGTTAGCGCCCTGTGTGAATGCTGCTATTTGAAATACATTGCGAATTGTTTTAACATGACGTGACGCTCGTTCCGCCCTGTCTGAATTGTCCTCTAGTTAAGCAGAATCGACAACCGCTTCAATTAACTGATTTGGTTTCTTCAAACTATGAGAGTCGATTCGCACTTGATAGGACAGAACAGTACAAAACAATAAAATATTCTGCAGGGCATTTCAAATGATGATAATCACACAGCCCTTTAAGGGGGGACGTTCTTGAAAAACATAAACTATTTAAAAGATGCCAAATCAACAATTTCGAAGCTACAGCAATGAAATTTTGTACAATGGCTTACATGAAATTAACACGTACACTGTTAAGTTCCTCAGATTAAATATGTTTCAATTTTTAACGAAGTTTAAAATTTTACTTGAAAGAAGTAATGTGTGTGCCTTTTTGCCAAAGATTTCCGGAAAATTTTCTCTGTTTAATCTCTCTGCATATAGTAAGTTTGTCTTATGATATTTTTTAGTATTTCGAACAGGAGAATTTAAATCATTTTTAATTATAATTCTACAAGTATAATATAAAGTTCATGCAAAATTCCAAGCACCCTGCCCCATTTCTCAACTTGCACTCAGAATTTCAAAATTTACTCTTGCGACAACATTTATTCGGTTTATAGATATATCTGTACAGAATGTCACAATTATAACCTTCAAAGACTCTTTTAAAAAGCTACATTAACTTTAAATAAAGGTAATTAACACAATTATTAAAGTTCAGCCTAACGTTTTTCTCTTATGTCACTCCTTCAAATGGTCCCAGGTTCTTTCTAAGGGTCTTCTTCCCTTCGAGGCCTCTCTTCTGACCTCTTGTTTTCTGACTTCTTTCTTTTATGAGGACTTCAATTGACTTTTCAGCTGCAGAGAGACGCTGGAACTCTGTTTTTCTCAAAATGTTTTGAGTGACATATCTTATCTTAAAGTCCACTCTCTCTAATATCTTCATCCTCTCGATGTTCCCATCATTAAATACAAGAATTGTATCATAATTTGCAATTCTGACAGACGAAAATGTGGTTTTAGTTCGTAGTTTCCATATAAGTGAATATACTGTAGAGAGTCATTTCTATTCTGGGTTTTGCCATGAACATACTTTTTAGAACTTCAGGATCAACCAAAAACCTGTAAGTGAGCTTGATATAATTTGGAAGTGTCTCCTTGTGAATATTGGGGCTGTTTTCACTTTGAGCCTAGAGGTGTTTCACCAGCTAATGTGGCACAAATGATGAATAGGGTGTTCATCTGATGACGCCATGCATAACTAAGTAGCCCATACTACACTTTTCATATCACTTACACTTGATATGTTCTGTCTGACAGCCTTGCCATAATACACTTGAAAGGCATCTATCATCTTTTGTGTGAATCTGTTGTGTTCATCACTGCCCTTTCCATCTTCCAACCTATTGTTTCTAAGATATGGAACAGAGTCGCAAATGATCTGTGAAACCAAAGACCTTCTAGATGTATCCCATGCAAGTTTATTTGAAAGTAATCCATAGAATTGTTGATCACTGAGCTATTATTGAAGTCTTGCTTCAAAAGGTGAGTGTGGCATGAAGATCATGTCACACATTTAATTATTCTTCAGGCTCTTTCTATGTGATTCCATAACTGAAATTTTTGAGCTTATTGTGCACAAGTTCTACTAGCAAATAAAAAATAAATTAAAAATCGACATTTTCAGTCAGTTAATGAACGTCCCCTATTAATGGAATGGAATGGAGCAGTATGGAACAGGACGCCAATGTCAAGTATTTTTGTTTCCCTCAATTTACTCTTCTTTTATCGAGGTTATAGCAGGCTGTTTAAGAGCATGCTGTTGCTGTGAAAGTTAGTTAGTTAGTGAGTTATGTGTTCCATTGATCAATCGCATTTTGACCGTTATCATGTGGAAAGTGTCAAGTGCGTAAGAAATGAACACATTAATCAACTTTTTTTTAAGCTTAACATTTTTGTTACCTACCTCATCCCTAAAATGGTACAAAATGCATGTATTATACCTATAGACTTATTTATTCCTATTCAAGAATACATCTGCACTGTAGACGGAGTTGTTACAGAGATATGCTTTCAATTTATTTTTGATACTATTACTGCTGTCTGTCAGACATTTAATTTCATCTGATAATTTACCGAAAAGTCTTACAGCAGCATATTTTACTCCTTCCTATGCCAAAGATAGGTTAAGTAGAGGATAGTGTAAGTATTTCTTTCTTCTGATATTATAATCATGAGTGTCAACGTTGTTTTTAAACTGGTCCATGCTGTTCAGGACAAATTTCATAACTGAGTAAATGTACTGTGAACTGTTGTAATAATTTCTAATCTTTTAAACAGATGCCTACAAGATGTGAGACTATAAGCTCCACACATTATTCTAACCCACTTCCTTTTGAACTGGATACTTTTTGTGTTGAGTTACCCCAAAATATTATTCCATATGACATCAGAGAGTGGACGTATGCAAAGAATGTTAGCTTACTAATTTCTGTATCCTCAAAATTGGCACTTACACTGATCGCAAAAGTTGCTGAACCAAGTCGATTTCAGAGATCCAAAATATGAATTTTCCAATTAATATTCTCATCTATACGTACACCCAAAGAGCTAGTATGCTCCACCCTGGCTACTGACTTCTGTTGATATGTTTAATTAATTGAAGGAACTGTAGTCCTTGAGTAGAAAATTGGATGATCTGTGTTTTTCAAAGTTCAGAACAAGCCCATTCGCAAAAAACGAATGTATAACTTCTCCAAACACATTATTTGTATCATTTTCTATTGGAATTTATTTTTACCAGATCAATGTTGGTACTTCTATCATCAATAAACAGTAGTTTAGTTTTTTGTTTCAGATAAGAAGGGAGGTCATTCAATTATATCTAGAACAGAAGGGGACGCATGATCGAACGCTGTGGAACACCTAATCTAATTTCACCCCAGTTAGATGATGAGGGAAACTTCCTTAATTCACTTAAACCATATAAACAAACTTTTTATTTCCTGTTCTGTAGATGTGACTTAAACCACTCATATGCTGTTCCATTTATACCATAGAACTGTAACTTCTGTAACGTAATGTCACAGAAAATTCCTTTGGTGACATTTTACAATTTAAAAACTCTATTATTTGGACAGTGAAATTATATAATGCTGTCTCAACAGTGGGGAAATATGGAAATAAGTGCAGTATGGTAATATGGAAGACAGTGTATCCAGAAGACATGTCCTTTATTATGTTAGAAACTATAATTTACGAAACTGCTCAACCACTGAAAGTAGTAATAAAAAAATGTCTCCACACTGGAGAATTACCACACGTCCTAAAAGTAAAATTCATGGTACCAGTTTGCAAAACAGATGATCCACATGAAGTATCTAGCTATAGTCCTATATCTATAATACTATTGTTACCTAAGTTGATGGAGACCACAAGAAAGGTCAGCTATTGAGTTATTTTGAAGGACATAACATCTTTTATGATGCACAGCATGATCTTTGGAAGAGAGGGCAATGTCAGCAGTAGTACTAGACATGGTTACAAATACAAATCAGAGGATGGAAGACAAAGAGTCTATAGCACCAGTATCTTGTGACCTAAGTAACACATTTGACTGTATCACAAATAAACCCCTTTTCAGAAAGCTAAAACTACATGGTATTGGTGGAGCTATTCTGCAACGCTTGAATCCTACCTGAATAACAGAAAACAGATTACATCAGTGCAAGGAGCAGATTCAGGCGAAAAGAAGTTAGAACATCATCTGCCACAGGCATCTGTAATAATATATCTTCTGTTACTAATTTTCATTTGTGGAAATTACAGCCTTGTTCTGAAAATGTGAAGAATATAATTCAGGCTGTTCGACAAGCAGCAATCCTATTGAGTGAGTCCAAGGCTTGGTTTACCATGAACAAGTCGAAAATTAATGAAGACAAAAAAGCAGAGTGCAACAGTACAAAAAATGATAATTGATAATATAATTAAAATTTGTGTGTAAAGCGTAGTACCCTCAATGATGAACCCAAATTACGTTGATTTTATGCTGTTACTTTGATGTCACTTTCGCTCAAAATGTAAGTGGTGTTATTTAATTTCTGTCTCTGTAGTGTCAAGCAGAACTACCCCTATTCTCGTCAATGTAAGTGGTGTTATTTAATTTCAGTCTCTGTAATGTCAAGCAGAACTACCCCTATTCTCGTCAACGGACTTCGTTTCTCGCAAGGATCTACGAAATTCAGTGAATGATTGAAATTTAATTGTGGGAGTTTTGCTAGAATTGGCAGCCACACACTACTTCTACACTATCAGATTTGACTATTTTTAGCTACCGTTGCCAGCCACTCAGCGGTCATTCACAAAAATGCGGGCCACAAACCCTGTCCTGTGCTTTGCAGAACGTATTTTGCTGTGACTCCACTCAGTTAAGCATTTGCAAAACACTACACACAATATTCATACTTTATCTAAAACAGTTACTAAATGATAAACAACATACTTTTTGACCTGTAGTCAGTCCTACAGAAGATATTTAATTTGGATAAGGCACAAAATAAATTGCAACTCTAACTTTGTCATTGAAGCACAACATTCATTGGGGGTTTAGTCCCATGTGGAACATGACCCACTTTTCACACACACTCGCACTTCTTGTCTTAAACACTCTGCTGTGCAAGACCCAATGAGAGCATTGATCACTTACTGAGAGTTATCCCCTGTAAAAACTGACTAACTCTACGAAGCTCATTAGCCAGCTCTGAAAGACCAAATTTTGTTCCATGTTTCAGAAATTAACTTTTGTAATTAAATGAAAGATAATTTTAAACAAGTGACTTACAAAAAGGCGACCATATTGTCATCCACTATTCTGCGCTGAGGGAGCACATAAGCACATAACTTTGGAATGTAACGATGTATATGAAAACAAGTTTCTATCTCTATGCAATACTATGAATAAACTTGAATAGTAATTTTGGCATTTAAAATGAATTTACTTTTGGAAGGAGGAATGCTGTTTAAGGTAAAATAAAAAAGGAATTCCAATAACTTCTTCTATATTGCTACTAAATTGATCACAGATTGAAATGAATGACTGGCAGTTTTCTGAACAGATCTGAAAGAAACAATGAAGATAAACTTTTATTCTTTATTATTTATATATTATTTATTATTATTTATATATTTTATGTGATTCTGACAAAGTCTGCCGATTTGACTTCGTCATCATCCAAATTTATGCATTTTGTAAGCTTGTTAATGTTACGCAGGTTTTTATTACATAAGAAAGTTTCATTAATTTAGTTAATTTTTAATAATATTCTCACTAGATTTTCATGACTCCCCCTTCCTTCTCGTAGCTACACCAACCACCCTTCCCCCTTGAGCATTCTCTCACTGCCTCCCACCCCATCTTCAGCCATACTGTGCTCGTTACATGAAGTTGTTTTCTCTTTTACATAAGCAATTTTCGTATATAAGATCGAATGAGGGTACATTACCGCATTTCTAATTTTGTTAGGTATTGTCATATCAAGGTTGCCTATCTGCCACTACTAAATTAATCTTCCATAACCCATTGATAGTTATCCTCCTCCCCTTTCTTCCTTCCTGGGACCCTCTATTGCTCTCCCTCTCTCTTCCCTACACCTACATCTACATGGATACACTACAAATCACATTTAAGTGCCTGGCAGAGGGTTCATCGAACCACCTGCACACTAATTCTGTAATATTATAAATCCGTGCAATGCACAGAAAAAACGAACACCAATATCTTTCTATGTGAGCTCTGATTTCCCTTATTTTATGATGATGATTGTTTCTCCCTATGTAGGTCGGCGTCAACAAAGTATTTTCACATTCAAAGGAGAAAGTTGGTTATTGAAATTTCGTGAGAAGATTCCATGGCAACGAAAAACGTCTTTGTTTTAATGATGTCCACCTCAAATCCTGTATCATTTCAGTAACACTTTCTCTCCTATTTCGTGATAATACAAAACGTGCTGCCCTTCTTTGAACTTTCTAGATGTACTCCATCAGTCCTATCTGGCAAGGATCCCACACTACACAGCGGTATTATAAAAGAGGATGAAGAAGAGTAGTGTAGGCAATCTCCTTAGTAGATCTGTTACATTTTCTAAGTGTCCTGGCAATAAAATTCAGTCTCTGGTTAGCCTTCCCCCCAACGTTCTCTATGTGTTCCTTCCAACTTCAGTCGTTCATAATTGTAATTCCTAGATATTTAGTGGAATTTTCAGCCTTTAGATTTGACTGATTTATTGTGTAATCGAAGTTTAATGAACTCCTTTGAGCACTCACATGGGTGACCTCACACTTTTCGCTATTTTGGGTCAATTGCCAATTTGCGCCATACAGATATCTTTCCTAAGTCGTTTAGCTATTTGTTTTGATCTCCTGACGACTCTAGTAGTCGATAAACGACAGCATCATCTGCAAACAACTTAAGGCAGCTGCTCAGATTGTCTCCTAAATCATTTATATATATAAGGAGCAGCAAAGGCCTTGGGGAAGGCCAGGAATCACATTTGTTTTACTCGATGACTTTCCATAAATTATTATGAACTGCGAGGTCTCTGGCAGTCACATAACTAAGACGATATTCCAGGAGCATGCAATTTCATTACAAGCCCCTTGCGTGGTATTGTGTCAAAAACATTCTGGAAATCTAGAAATACGGTATCAAATTCAAATCCTTTGTCAATAGCACTCAAGGCTTTGTGTGAGTAAAGAGCTAGTTGTGTTCCAAAAGAATCATGTTTTCTAAATCCATGTAGACTGTGTGTCAATAGACTGTCACCTTCAAGGTAATGTATAATTTCGAATACAATATATGTTCCAAAATGCTCTTGCATATCGATGTTAATGATATGGGCCTGTAATTTAGCGGATTATTCATACTACCTTTCTTGAATATTGGTGTGACATGTGCAACTTTCCAGTCATTGGGTATGGATCTTTCGTTGAGCGAACAGTTATGTATGATTGTTAAGTATGGAGCTATTACATCAGCACACTCTGAAAGGAACCTAATTGGTGTCCAGCCTGGAGCAGAAGACTTGTTTTTATTAAGTGATTTAAGTTGCTTCACTACGCCAAGGTTATCCATTTTTACATTACTCATATTTGCAGCAGTTCTTGATTCGAATTCTGGAATATTTACTTCGTCTTTTTTGGTGAAGCAATTTTGGAAGGTTGTGTTTAATAACTTTGCTTTGGCAGCACAAACGTCAATAGTATTTCCATTGTTATCGCACAGAGAAGGTATTGATTGTGTCTTGGCACTGGCATAATTCACATACGACCAGAGTCTCCTTGGATTTTCTGCTAGGTTTCAAGACAAAGTTTCGTTGTGGACACTGTTATAAGTATCTCACATTGAGGTTTACGTTAAATTTCGAGCTTCTGTAAAAGATCGCCAATCTTTGGGATTTTGCGTCCATTTAACTTTGGCATACTTTCTTCTTTCTTTCTGCAACGTTGTTCTGACCCTTTTGTGTACCAAGGAGAATCAGTTCCGTTGTTTGTTAATTTATTTGGTATAAATCTCTGAATTGCTGTCGCTACTATTTCTTCGAATTCAAGTCACATTTGGTCCACACTTACATTGTTAATTTTGAAGGAGTGGAGATTGTCTCTGAGGATGGCGACAGGTGAATTTTTAGAATGAAATTTTCACTCTACAGCGGAGTGTGCACTGATATGAAACTTCCTGGCAGATTAAAACTGTGTGCCGGACCGAGACTCGAACTCGGGACCTTTGCCTTTCCCGGGCAAGTGCTCTACCAACTGAAATACCCAAGCACGACTCACGCCCCGTCCTCACAGCTTTAATTCCACCAGTACCTCGTCTCCCACATTCCAAACTTCACAGAATCTCTCCTGCGAACCTTGCAGAACTAGCACTCCTGAAAGAAAGGATATTCCGGAGACTCGGCTTAGCCACAGCCTGGGGGATGTTTCTAGAATGAAATTTTCACTCTACAGTGGAGTGTGCGCTGAGATGAAACTTCCTGGCAGATTAAAACTGTTTGCCTGACCGAGACTCGAACTCGGGACCTTTGCCTTTTGTGGGCAAGTGCTCTACCAACTGAGCAACCCAAACACGACTAATGCCCTGTCCTCATAGCTTTAAAGCCGCCAGTGCCATTTTTATCTGCTTTTCTGAATAGTATATTTTTCGTTTACTTTTGGAGGATTTGGTTATTTCAATATTCAATCTCGCTACAACAACCGCTGTTCACCAATCCCTGCATCAGTTTTGATTTTTATTAGCTCAGGATTGGCTCTGAGTACTGTGAGACTTAACTTCTAAGGTCATCAGTCCCATAGAATTTAGAACTACTTAAACCTAACTAACATAAGGACATCACACACATCCATGCCCAAATCAGGATTCGAACCTGCGACCATAGCGGTCGCGTGGTTCCAGACTGCCTAGAACCGCTCAGCCACCCTGGCCAGCTTATCTCAGGATTATTTGTTGTTCAGAGGTCAGGTGCGTTTCTAGGTGTGTGTGTGTGGTTTGAGGTTTTCGGGCGCTAAACAGCGTGGTCATCAGCGCCCAAACGCATAGAAACAGGAACACATGCGGTGAAGGGACGAAGACGGACAGTGAACAAGGAGAATGGCTAAAAGACACAGGCCTGACGCAGTTCCAAATCCTCACATACAGAGGCAAAACAAGAGGAAAAGAAACGCACTACAAATGGAAAGGAAACATAAGGAAAAGAGAACAGAAATCGAAGTGAAACAAGTAGGTAATCGTGACTGGCGGACCTCTTACCTAAAACCTGGGTGAGCCAGTCACCCAGCAGCACATTAAAATCCTCTCCCTAAAATCCGAGGCAACAAACTGGACAGGACACAAAACCGTAAGACCTTAACCACAGTCGTTGCGTCGTCTTGCAAAATAGAGGGCAAATCCGGTGGCAAGGAAACCACCGCCCTCTGGTCAGAGAATAAAGGACAGTCAAGTAAAATGTGGCGGACAGTAATCTGGACGCCACAAGCACTGCAGATTGGGGGGTCCTCCCGCCGGAGTAAAAAACCATGCGTTAAGGGTCTGTGCCCGATGCGGAGGCGAGTGAGGAGAACCTCATCCAGTCTGCATGACTGGTAGGACGTACGCCATGGCCGCGTGATGGCCTTGACCAGACGCAGCGTATTTTCACCGACTGTCAGCCACTCCTGTTCCCACTGACGCATAACACGAAAACGCGAAAGGGAGGTAACAGCATGGAGGGGGACGGCACATTCAACAACGTGAGGGAGGGAACATGCATCTTTGGCAGCCACATCTGCCAGTTCGTTTCCACTAATACCCACGTGCCCCGGCACCCAGCAGAAAGAAACCTCCTTCCCCTGCAGTTGCAGGTGGAGTAGGGCATCATGGATGTTCAGGACGACCGTATCTGCTGGGTACAAGTGTTGCATGGTCTGAAGGGCACTCAGGGAGTCAGAACAGATGAGAAACTTAAGACTGGGAACACATCTCATCTGCTCCAATGCCCGCAAGATCGCAAACAATTCGGCATCAAAGATGGTAGACGCTGCAGGAAGCCGTAATTTGACGACTCGATCAGGGAAAACAACAGCACAACCAACAGAGTCCCCCTGTTTAGAGCCATCCGTAAATACTGGTACATGGTCGGGATGCTGGTTTAAAATATCGTAAAATAAGGAGGTAAAAACAAACGCAGGAGTGCAGCTCCTCCGGTACTCTGACAAGTCTAAAAGGACGCTGGGCCTCTGGAGTTGATTGAGGATAAGGCGGCGCCAAGTAGTGTCATACGCCTTATTAACGTCAAAGAATACACCTAGACAATGCTGGTTACGTAGGAAGGCCTGCTGGATGGCCGCCTCAAGCAGGGTCAAGTTGTCTATAGTTGAACGACATCTCCGAAAGCCACACTGAGAGTGGCTAAGCTGCCTGGTCTCGAGCAGCCAAACCAGGCGACGGTTGACCATGCGTTCCAATGTTTTCACGACACAGCTCGTCAAAGCAATACTTCGATAACTACTGGGATGCATTCGGTCCTTCCCCGGTTTGAGCAGGGGAATCAAAATCGCCTCCCTCCACGAGTCAGGGAACGTGCCAGATAACCATATCATATTAAAACAATTCAGGAGCACTTCCTTGGATGGCAGCAACAAGTGATCATCACCTGGCGCAGTATCATGAGCTACAGACAGCGCTGAATCCAGTTCCCACATTGTGAAGGGGCAGTTGTAGGGTTCAGAATTTGGAGACTGGAAGTCCAAGTGATCCCTCTCGATGGCAGTGCGATAGCGGCAGAAATCTGTATCACAGTTAATAGTGGCAGTAGATTCGGCAAAATACACGGCCAGTGTCTGGGCAATGTGTGTCGGCGTCGTGAGTAGACAACCCTGATGCAGCAATGCCGCGACAGGTAGTTGGCTGTGTTTCCCGGAAATCCTCCTGATGGCTTCCCATACTTTCGTAGAACTAGTGGAGCGGGAGGTGGAGTTCAAGAACGATTTCCATGACCGTCGTTTGCTCTCTTTAATCACTCGCCGCGCCTTGGCCCTTGCCACCCGAAAGGCCGCAAGATTGTCAGCTGAGGGATGGCACTTGAAGTGGCGCAGAGTTGCACAGCGGGCTCGGATGGCTGAGCGGCACTCAGTGGTCCACCAAGGGACAGGACGCCTCTTGCGATGACTTGAGGACCGTGGGATCGACAATTCAGCAGCATGGGAGATCACAGCTGTAACATGGTCGACCCATTCGTGGACGCTGGCACGGTGTTCCAAAACAGCTAAATGGCTGAAAAGTGTCCAGTCAGCTCTGCAGAGGTGCCACCTGGGCAGCACTGGTAATGCCACAGTCTCATCCAGGAGGCGAATCCAAAGGGGGAAGTGGTCACTAGAATGGAGGTCAGCGGCAACCTCCCACAGAGCAGAATCCGCGAGTGCTGGAGATCAAAAGGAAAGGTCAATAGCTGATGACGACCCAGAAGCAGTACAGAAATGAGTGGGAGCAGCAGAGTTGAGGATGCACAGTTCTTTGGACGCCATGAAACTTTCCAGAACGTGACCCATAAGACCCATAAGACATTATGAGCATTGAAGTCCCCCCGAAAGAAAAATGGGCAGGGGAGTTGGCTAATAAGGTCTGTGAGAGCCTCAGAGTCTATTGCATCGTGAGGCGGTAAGTAAACGGAACAGATTGTGAGCCTCTGCCCCACAAAAAGGTCAACTGCAACTGCTTGCAAGTCCGTAACGAGAGGGAGCTCAGATGAGTGGTGCATGTCACGGACAAAAACTGCAACACCTCCCTTTGCCCTTTCCCCCATCAGATCATCTTTTCGATACACGGTATAGCCCCGTAAAGAAGGAGCATCAGTGGCCCGAAAATGTGTCTCTTTGAGACATAAGCACAAGGGGCGCTCTCGTACAAGGAGTTGTAATTCGGCCACATGCTTCCTGAACCCATTCAGGTTCCACTGTAATATGGGAGCCAGTGATCAGGGTGGCTGAATTTTCACCCTGCCTCTGTGCTTTGGAGGAGAGCCCGTACTGGCTGGAGATTTATTCCTGGCGCGAGAATATCGCCCCCGGTCGACATCAATGTCCATCAGCTCCGATGGCGACCCAAGGGAGATGTCAGACAGTACGATGGCATCGTCATCGGACTGACCCTGACTAGTCTCCTCAGGTGGCAAAACCTTCACCTTCGGCGTCTTCGTCTTGGGGGGCTTAGAATGCAGAACCTTGTCAACAGTTGGAGCTTTACTCGCCTGGGCAGAAGGTGCCATATGGGGAGGGGCAGGAAGTACCCCAATGTCAGCAACCACGGCCTTGTCCGACGTTGTGGGGAGAGCTGCAGGTTGCAAAACAACCGCTGGTATTAGTGCTGACACTGGCAACATCCGTTTGTGTAGCAACTTTACAGAAGCTCTCCTGCACAGGAGAAGGTGTGAGTTAGCCTTATGCTGCTGTGTAAGGCGGGTGACCTTGAGTGGGATTTAGCCGCTGATCGAGGCAGCTGGGCAACACGGGCCCTAGTATTACTAGGCCCGTGTTGCTGGAAAATCAAACTGTGGGTTGCGCAATCGGGACTGATAAGGCTCGCTGGCGCTGTGCGCGCCTGGTGGGGGACAGGAAGTACATCCTGTTCTGAGGCAGCAGCATGCTCAGTCGACTCGAGGCAGCCGCACGAAGCACACAGCCATGCCGTACCGTCGCAGAAGATACTACAGGAGGAGCAGATTGCCAGTGTACAAGACAGTGGACACTTTTAGTTTTGTGCCGAATAATGTTTCTCAAGAGGAGCTACTGACTGGTCCAATCACATCTGTTGGATGCAAGATTAATTTTTCATGTACCACTACTGAACTTGTTCCTGGTAATTTCATCGCTGTGTGTGTTTGCCTTATGCTGCTGTGTGTATTTTCTGTTCTTAGCCTTTTATACTTGTTATGATTCTTCTCGTCTTATGGTACTTTTCTTATCTTATTTAATTTCTTATCACTAATTGTTATCTTGTTTATTGTTATTAAAGAAGACTACACATTGGTCTTGCCAAAAGCCGAGAAGCGATTCTTCTTAATGTTGTAGCTCTCTGTGGCACTCTGGGATGCACCTCTGGGGCACTCTGGGATGCTCCCTGGGACATCACACTAGTTAAATAACTCATTAAGTAAAGCTGTGAGTACCAGCCGTGAGTCGTGCTTCGGTAGCTCAGTTGGTAGAGCACTTGCCCGTGAAAGGCAAGGGTCCCGAGTTCGAGTCTCGCTCGGGCACAGAATTTTAATCTGCCAGGAAGTTTCATATCAACGCACACTCCGCTGCAGAGTGAAAATCTCATTCGGGAAATAATTTGTCTTTCAATTCCTCTTTTATTAGCTCAAAATACTTGACTATTTGTACTGAATTGATTAAACGTGGCTCTAACAGACCTTTCTGCCCATTCACGATTGCAGAGATCAATAAGTCGTATTCCCATTAAGTTCATCAAACATTCTTGTAATCTGTGTTAACTTTTTGGTGATAGTTATGAGAATCAGAGCCTGCTGCATCTTTTTGCTAGTAATATTCTCATACTCCTCTACATGCATACTCGCACACTCAGTTTGCTTACCCCTTCTGCAATTATCTGAGTATTCTTGGTTACTATGTTAAGTGTTTGATTTACCCCTGTCAGAGAAGCTCTAACTATTGTTACATGTTCTTTGGACAGCCGCAACAGCTCCCTCTGTTGCTCTTCTAGCATGTCTGTTTTAGCTTTGAAGACTACTGCATCATCCTCATCTAATGTACCGAACAACACTTTACTTGTCTCTCCAATAAAGTTTAATATTCCTCTTTTGTTCCTCGTTTGTTCATGCCTGGCCAACTGGTCAATCAACCCTTTGGATCCTGTGATTTTGCATACAAACCACTTCACAGTTTACTGTGCGTTCTTGTACTCTCTGGTGCTTATTTTCACCTGATTCAACTTACTTATGCATTGTGCGATCGCTCTGTTGGCGAGCATCTGTGTTTGCTCAAACTTTTCATTCAGCTCTAGGGAGTTAAAATAGCTAACAACTCTCCACGTTGTACTGTACAAGCTACCTATACCCTGGTTATCGTAATGAATCTCTGAAGCAGACTGGAATTTCTGTACTTGTTCGTCCTGCGGCGGTACTTCTCGTCCCGCGAGGCCAGTGTGCAAGATACTCCCGATAATGGCTGTCACCCACATTGCCTTCATCCCAAACATCTGCCAGAGAAACGTACTTGTCACTCTTCTGCTCCTATATTTTCTGCATCCTCTCTTCTTTTACATTACGGCCCTGTAAGAAACTTTTCTTATTTGCCCCTAGTAAAATTCCTTTAGGCTGTTGGCATGCACTATTATACATTTCGTTCCTGTCTTCTTAATCATCACGTTAGGTCCCTACACATCAACCACACTAATGGTCCTCGCCCTATGCACCCTCTCGTCATACAGCAATACATGACCATTCTTTCTAAATTCCTTCGGGTTTTGCATCTTGTCCTAATTACTCTTATTTTTCTCCTTACGATACTGTGTTCCCATACGGGCATCCTGGTGTAACTTTTGCACCCGCTGTCGGACCTCAGTCACATAATCCTCATAATTGTAGGTCACGTTTGCTGGTTTCTTTTGTATCCATCCGGGTATACTGCACTTTCTGCCAAAAAAACAGCTCGAACGGGGTGTATACCGTGGTACTTTGAGGGGTAGTGTTGTATACAAAACTTCCGAATGCAATCCATTTGTCCCAATTCGTTTGATCTTTGTTAATATTATGTCTTAGCTTCTCGGTCAGGGTACAGTGTGTATGCTCTAATGCTGCATTGGACTGAGGATGGTACTCTGTCGACTGAATCTTTTCTATCCTTAGTAACTTACAAACTCTCTTCATAGTATCTCCTATGAAATTACTTCCTATGACATTCAACAGAGCTGTCAGGATTCCAAACTTTAAAATTATGCTCTCTACTAATTTACGCGCGACTGTATCTGCGTATTGCCGGTCGATTGGTTCGGCTATTACAGACGTCGTGAGGGAATCCTGAAATGTCAAAATATACCTGCTTCCAGATTGGGTAATTGGTAATGGATCTACTAAACCAATGTCGCATCTTTCAACGATGAATTCGGGGGTCAGAGTTATCTCTAATGGTTGCTTAGTCTTTGCCTGTGTTATTTTGTTTTTCTGGCAACTTTCACACATCCTTATGAATTTTTCTACCTCGGCTTTCATACCGGGCCATGTACAGTACTGCTTTATTCGCTCAGATGTTCTTCCCATTCTCTGACGTCCACCTACTGGAGATATGTGCATCTCCTTTAGTATTGCCAATTTATTGGCGGCGCTCAGGGCTGCATCTCCGCTTATCTCGGTTTCGTCAGCTGTCTCTCCCTGGCTTCCTACTTTGTTTGCCTCTACTGTCCCCGTTACCTCGCCGCTATTTCTCTCAGTTTCGTCTTCACGGTCGCGGTCTCTCCTTGCTTATCTTCGCCCTCGTCCTTCTCATCTGCGGCCTCCTTAGCCGCAAGCTGTGGTTCTCTGTCGCCATCCATCACACTTTGAATACGTGACAACGCATCTGCAACGCGGTGTTGTTTACCCTCCTTATACAGGTTGTGATAATCGTATGCTTCCAACTTCAAGCGAAATTCCATTACTCTTGAAGACGGGTCCGTAATGCTTCCCAACCATACCAGTGGTTTATGGTCCATAATTATTTTGAACTTTCTTCTAAATAGAGACGGTCGGAAATATTTAACTGCCCACACTATCGCAAGCAACTCTCGTTCAACTGTACTATAATTCAACTCTGCCTTGTTGAGCGTACGTGATATATACGTGATTGTCAAGTCCTTTCCTATTGAACCTTGGCTTAGGTACGCACACAGTGCATACTTGCTCGCGTCTGTAGTTATCATAAATTCTTCAGTAAAATCCGGGTCCTGTAGAATCGTTGGAATAACGAACTTCTCATTCAGTTGTTGAAATGCTTCTTCCTGCGCCACACCACAGACATGTGGAACTCCTTTCTTCAGCAGCTCGTGTAGGGGTTTTGCAATTTTACTAAATTGCTCAGGAATCGTCGGTAATACCCGACCATTCCTAGGTACGCCTTTAACTCCTTAGTTGTCCTCAGTTGGGGATACTTCTCTATCGCCACTACTTTGGTGGGATCGGGTTTCAAACCCTCTGCCGGTAATACATGTCCTAGAAACGTGACTTCTGTATGGAGAAACTCAACATTTATCAACTTGCAACTTCAGGTTTGCTTTCCGCAGATGGTCAAACACTTCTTTGAGTCGGGCATTGTGCTCATCTAGTGACATACCCACTACTACAACGTCGTCTAGGTATTTGAATATTGCCTTGTATGCCCGTCAGCACTGTATTCATTAGTCGTTGAAACATGCCTGGAGCCGTATTCAGCCCCATCAGCATTGGAAAAACGCCAGTACGATCGCACTCTGCATTGTTGCCAGATGGGGGTGATGATGTCATCCAAGATGGCGTCATGTAGACTTGGCAACAGCGCGTGACGTCATCCAATATGGCAGCCATGACATCATTCAAGATGGTGGGAAGTATGAATTTTAGTGGGAAAGTGCCTCGCCCCCCTCCCCCTGAAAAATGGCTCGAAGTTCAAATTCCAACAGGATAATGCACCACACCTCTATTACCTCTACTAAGCAAAGAAAACGGCGGAAAGATATCTCACTTTGGCTACCTCCGCTAACCTAAGTCACCCGACCGCCATTTCCTCCTACGAACTGGCGCCAAGTTTGAATTCAAGCAGGATAATACACCACACCCCTGTTATCTCCACTAAACAAAGAAAATCGTTGGAAGTTATCTCACTTGGGCTACCTCCACTAACCTAAGTCAACCGACCGCCAATTCTTCCTACGAACTGGCGCCAAGTCTGAATTTTGGTGGGAAGATAGGTCACTTGGGGTTTCGCTGCTGGCGCGAAAGAGAGGACAGTTGTACTAACCTCAGTCGACTCCTCCACCTAAGGATTCGTCGGAAAAAAGGACTTATCTTTATTATTTAACCAACTGCAAGTAGGTGTGTTCGCCGCTGGGTCTGGACTCCAACTGGCTTAGTTCAGTTCGCCGCCACTAGAGAGCGCTCTCATTTGGTCAGGAGATGATGCGAGTACCGTTATTCAAGATGGCGGCATCGAGTGTGACCACCAAGAGGTCCAGAGCCCAAATGGCTTAATTCATATCGTCGCCACCAGAGAGCACTACCTTGATGTCAGGTGATGACGCAAATACCACTATTCAAGATGGCTGTATCACTGCATACACCAAGTCGTGTGGATCTAGTTCATATCGTCACCACCAGAGGGTGCTGTCATGACATCAGCTGATGACGTTCTGGAGTGGGGGAAATGGCGGAAGTCAATAGGAGCCCTTAATCGAGTCACATATTTGACTTGAGCCAATAGGATTTAAGTGTCTGATGACGTCATTGTAGGAGATATAGGTGAAGCTCAGCAGTCTTGTTCAGTCACTCAGCGGGAGAAGAAGATGAACTATGAAGTGCCAACAGCAGTCGAACTCCAGCACACTCATGCAGAACAGGATTAAATGGAAAAGTAAGTATCACACATCACATTATTCTCTCTCTGTTTGGCTTTTTACTATTACTATTTTTCAAAGTTTTCACGTATTGGTCCATATCTAATGCTTCCTAGTCTTTGTTCAACAGGATCGAGCCCCAATGTGTCTAGCTCTGCTGACACGTCCGGACCTACATCAGTCTCGCCTGCCATCTCATCGAGACCTACAGCAACAGCCCCCACCGCAACTGAACCAGTTTCAGCATTGTGGGATCCTGTAGTGCACGTAGCCCATTTGTTGGAGCAGGACAAGGAGTTCCTGCTCTCTATCCCACTCATCAACTTGTGTGATGAGGATACACGACCTGCACATGACACATCGAATGCTGCCACTGGCGGTATTGCACAACAAGATGGAGGTCAGTACTGGGCGCCAACTTATGTCTCATCCCAGCAGAACATTCCTGTGATGGCGTACCCACAGTGTGCAGATACTGTAGATAAGAAGAAGACGTCGAGCGCAGCCCGCTTTTCAACTCAACATACAATTTAACTCCCAGTGGGTCCAAACGCGTGAACATTGCTATAGAGGCACATCATGTCTAGGGGTGGCATGCTAGAATGGAGATTGAAAATGCATCCAAATGTGTTAAAGTGCCAATTTCCGAGTTCGACTGGGATGAAATATGTGGTGCAGAGTGCTACATCAATCAGCAGATGACCACCAAATACTATCCAACTCATTCTCCCCCAGACATTCGCCTTACTGATGCGACACTTTCTATTACAACGGTGTATGATGAGTGCGCCTTATGTGTGAAATGAGGTGACAATTGCGTTTATCTAAGACATCCATCAGTTATGAAATTATACGATCTATACTCTGACATATGTCTTGCGTTGCAGAGACTGAATCGTTGGTTGCATAGCATAGACTCTGCATACAATGATGTTGTAAACTACCTACATGTGCGTAGTATACACATTGACCATCTTAAGCAACACCTTTGGTCGCACATGACCGCTGAACCATGGAGGTAAGAATAAGGGAAGATGGCGCTACGTACCCCAGCCGTACTACGTTTTGAAGCCATGGGGGCGTGGCTCGCTGCCATGACACTCTGACCAAAACATTGCCAGTGTGCTATAGCGCTGCGTGTATTACAGTCACTAATTGCACCATGTACGCATGTAACGTCATCAGATTGGTTGTTTCAAAGTTTTTGTTTACAATAAAATCTTGTAAAGGCGAAATTCCGCGTTTCTTCTGATTAAAAATAGTTTTTAATGTAATATTACGAATAGCTAGTCTTCAATGTAAACGATACAATTTTGTTGATTCAGTAATAAACGTGTATCACAAACTAAATAATAGAAACTGAAAACTAAGTTAGCTATACCCTCCCTCCAAAGCCCCATAAATACATCTTGTTTGTAATACGTGCTGGGACGTTTCAGTTACGTTACACTACTGGGAAACACTGTTCATTACCACCAATATTTACTGAAATACGGTACATAGAATGGCAAATCTACACAGTGTCCTGTTTAGGCCTATACTTTACGCCAGTTAATGTAGTGTTAGCTTTTAATTTGGTACATAATGAAGACAAAGTGAGTTACCCAACACTTCGATTATCGACGATACGTACGTATTATACTGAAACGCGAACTTGAAAACTAAGAATTTAATTCTTTGAATTAACATACCTTTTGCAAATGTTTTGGGTGTGTAGGGAAAACTGATGGTACAGCATTTTCTCCGAGCCTTACTGTTGAAAGGAAGGTGCAGTCTATGTCCTCTTCTCGGAAATGCTGAGAACATATAGTGCTCCATTTAGACGCACACCAATTCTTCCTCCTCATGGCATTCTCTCACAGAGCTTTCCGACTTTCATTTTTAGGAAATCTAAAATCATATAGGAGAAAAACACGCTATAGTACAAGTACCGATATAGCACACGTTCATTCACAATGAAGTTGTAAAATCACACTTAACGAGACAACTTACACATGAAATGTTATTCCCTTCGATTTCGCATCACAATCAGAACGATTCGTACATCCGAACACCACACAAGTCACCATAATAGCGCAAAATCCTTCCAAAAGCGAGCAACAAGCCTATGCACACAAGCTTACAGCAGCAATGTTTTGGTCGGATTGAGATGGCTACCCTCGGCTTCACATGGCTTTGCAGCTGTGACGTCACGGCGTCTCCCTCTATTCTTCCCTCCATGCGCTGAACCTAAAGACAAACAGATGAAATGCGTGTGTCAAAAACCAGAGTACTGTGAGTCACCTATTGGTTTGATTGAGATACACGCTGAATTTATTGCCCAACAAAAACCATTATTTGGTAAATATTATACAGGTTCGAAGAAGATACATACATATTCTAATGATAGTCCTGAAATACTACATCTTTTAAATAAATAATTTATTTCTAATCTCAAACCATGTTTGTGTGTTATTTTACTCCACTTCCTCATTATAATTATAATTATTACAATTATTTGTTTCCAACGCTATACGAGTTACTGAAATGATGATCATGCTACTGTTCATGAGTAAAATATATAGCTGTTTTCTCTGTGTAGTCAATATAGCCCGATCGGCTAACTGATCGAACTATACTGGCTGCACACATACTATTATTACCCTTTCAAGTCTATTTTCTATATGTATAGGCCAACTACATGTCTGTACCTGGCGCATTCAGTATCACGGCGGGCTGGGTGAAGCACCCTCGCCACAAGGACTTTGTTGTCGTTGACTGGTCCTGTGAAGATTCAAATGAAGTCCTGAAGAAGAAGAACGGAATTCTCCTTCCCGATAATGTAAGAGCAATTATTGTAGGCCCATCCAATTGCGCGAAGACTAATGTCCCCATGACTCTGCTAATATATGTAGATGGGGTTTGAACATGTTTGTACATTCTCAAAAACACTCTTTCAAATCAAGTATCAGCTATTGCAAGAGATATTGCGCGGTGTAGATGGTATTACATACACGACATTCACGAAAGCGGTGATATCCATCCACATGAAAAAGCAAAGCCAAACACAGTCTTCATATTTGACGATGTTGCCTTGGAAAACCAAGACCGAATTCGAATATATTTCTGTTTCGGTCGTCATATGGGTTCCGATGTATTTTATCTAAGTCAAACGTATTCCAGAATCCCCAAACAGCTTGTTAGGGATAACCTAAACCTCATTTTAGCCTTCAAACAAGACAACCTGACTTTAAAACACATTTACTAAGCTCATGTCGGAACGGACATGTCGTTCAATGATTCAGTAAAGATATGTGCAGTTTGCTGGAATCATTCACAGTATGGATTACTCATTATTGATAAAACAAGAAAACTGAGTGATGGTAATTACAGGCAACACTTTTAAGAGCTTTTGCATATATAGCACAGTAGGAGAGGTTAGTACATCAGTCTGTGCTACACCATGGACAAATTCGAGCGTATATCCACATACCAACCCGAGACGATGTGTGTACACAGACATAACATTCGCTTGTACTTGGATGCGAAAATTCAAGCCATGGCGCCTAAAGTTGCAGGTATGCGCAGGGAACTAGAGACGTATTACCAGACTCTTCTGAGAATGGTGAATGCATTAAATGAGCTAGTTAATCAAGTCAGTAAGAAAGTAACCGACTTAACTGAAAATGTCGATACTATTCAGGGCAAAATACATGTAAACTTAATCAAAATAACCACGGGTGTACTGCCGGTCTACAGTGTCCAACGGGCACAATATTTCGGCGATCATACATGTCACCATCATCAGGTGAACTGAAGGACTGAGCTCCTGTGAACGTGCCGGCACGGAGATCCGTACGCTATGGCTGCTCAGAGGGAACTGGGTTCGGTCGCGGCGGCGGCCGATTGAAATACCCTCCGCCCGCGGCGCGCTCCCTCCGCTGACTGCGCCCCGCGCCACGGTCACGCGGTGGAACAACATTCTCGGAACGACATCTCTTTAGAAAGGCAAAAGTACTTAGCAAACGACATCTACGGTGGCGCAACTTTTCAAATTTCTTCATGCTGCGGTACTCTTCCCTTTCTAAAGAGATGTCGTTCCGAGAATGTTGTTCCAAATTTTGCTAAGGTTATGCATCACATCGATTCTGCAGCAGCTAAGAGAATCAAGAAACGAGCCAGCATCGCATTGATACGTGAAAGAGTGCAATTCACCCGCCGGAGCCTTGAGATTATCTCACAGGAATTACTCAAACTACATTTGCAACTGGCTAGTAATTTCACTTCTTTTTCCTGGGATTGGATTGATGGTGTCACCTGGGTTGCAGCTGATTCCGCCCATAAGAAAGCAACGGGACGTCAAAGAGCTAGGTTCCCACGTCTCCTTGAGAAACCATCTCTGCACGTTCCGTACAAGACTGTCATCAATTTGAGTGGCATGGTGTTGAGTGATGATGCGGTCTCGGTTTTGCAGAAAGATCTCAACTTCGCTCCCACCCCCAAGTACACTCTGGTCGCAGAAATTGTTAGTGCTGTTGAACAGGTTGCAGCTCGACTTCCGCCTGAATCAGCTGAGGAAATACGTCGTGAAACTTATCGTGCGTTGACAAAATCCAAGCCGACGAAGTCAAATATCACCAGTAAAGAGAGGACGGACATTCGTGATCTGAGGGAGCGCTCTGAAATTGTTGTCTTACTGGCTGACAAAGGCAATGCTACAGTTTTTGTCTCCCATGAGGACTAGACTGATAAGATGCAGAACCTGCTAAATGACGATTCCTACCGGAAGATCAGCGTTGAACCAACAAAGAAGGTGGAGAACAAGACGAGGTCGCTTCTCAAGGACGCAGATTTACCGGAAGGTGACGCTAAGAAATTGTTATCCCAAGGTCCGGTACCGCCTAAACTATATCGACTCCAGAAGGTTCACAAAGAGGGGGTACCATTACGCTCCATTGTCAGCAACATCAGGGCACCTACATATTTATTGGTCAAATACCTGACCGGAATATTAAGTCCTTATGTGGGTAAATGCCCTCATCTCATCCGTAATTCCGTGGATTTTGTTAAACGCCTAGACAGCCTCACGTTGGATGAGTCAGATATCATGTTGAGTTTTGACGTCGTTTCCTTGTTTACGAGGGTACCCTGCGAGAGTCACTAGAATTGACGAGCAGACCACTGAACGTTTTAGGCATGTCTTGACTTCCACGTATTTTCTTTTTAATGGAGAATACTACGAATAAACGGAGGGTGGCGCCATGGGTAGCCCACTCTCACCGGTGGTAGCGAATTTGTACATGGAGAACTTCGAGGAGGAAACCCTGTCGCCATCCGAATGGAAACCTACTTGCTTTTTCCGTTACATGGACGGCACGTTCGTCATCTGGCCACATGGTATACATAAACTCCTTGACTTCCTTACACATCAAAACTCCATACACCCCAACATCAAATTCACTATGGAGACTGAAACGGAGGGTGAATTACCTTTCCTTGACGTCTTGGGCAAGAGAAGGGCTGACGGCACCCTAGGTCATGGGGTGTACCAGAAGACAACGCACACTGCTCTGTATTTGCACGCAGACAGCTGCCACCACCCTTCACAGAGGAATGGGGTACTTAAAACTCTAGTACATAGGGCGCGCACTATCTCTGACGCAGAGAGTCTACCCCAGGAATTGGAACATCTGAGAACTGTATTTCGAAAAAATGGGTACTCAGAGTGGCAGATTCAACGTGCGCCCCGCCCAACCACTACAGCACAACCTGTGGAGATGGATGAAAACACGAGGGAGGAGGTAGGCACTGAGTTTATTCCATATACAGGCGCACTCTCGGGGAAAATCGCCCGCATTTTGAAGAAACACCGGGTCGGAACTGTGTTTTGTCCTCCGAATAAAACTAGTGCACTGGTGGGGAGCGCCAAAGATGACTCAGTTTGAGGAAGGCCGGCGTGTACCAGATTCCGTGTCAATGTGGCAAGTCGTATATTGGTCAGACGATGTGTACCGTCGAGGATCGATGCCGTGAACACCAGTGGCACACTCGACTGATGTATCCGAGCAAGTCGGCGGTCGCTGAACATCGTCGGAAAATCACGCTATGGAGTATGAACGCACGAGGATTCTGGTACAGACGTCGAGATACTGGGACAGCGTTGTTAGAGAGGCCATCGAAATTCGCACCAATGACGACCTCATAAACCGTGACTGTTGCTATAATCTTTGCAAGGCTTGAGAACCAGCGTTTGGGTTAATCAAGAGTAAATCGAGCAAACGTATAGTTGTGACGACCACGGCGGACAGAGCCATCACACCGACGTCATCTCAGACGCCGTCACAATCTGTTCCACCGCGCGACCGTGGCGCGACACGCGGACAGCGGAGGGAGCGCGCCGCGGGAGGGCGTGTAACGCCGGAAATGCATATCCTCCTGTTTCCATCTATTGTACTATTATTTTTTTCCTTGTTTTGTTACCTCAAGATATGACATTTCTGTCTCTTTATATATTGTAATTGCTTTAGTGTTTGGATATATATATATTTATGCACTTATGTCGATGTATAATTGCTTTGTTTCGTAAATATTATTTGTATTTTTACGCTGGGTCTTGCCTAGGGAAAACTGCTATCGAACGATTACATCGATGGGTCGTGTGAAGAATCAAAGGGTGTAGGATCTTTGATAGTGTTAACTCTGCCGCGTGGAGCGCGGGCAGAACAGTGAGGGTCTGGCTGGAGTAGCGAGTGGAGCAGGTGTATTGTGAGAAGCTTCCGCGAGTTGCCGCGCTTTCGGGGTTTGGCAGCATGTAATTGCGCTCGACTCGCGATGAGAGTTTCTGACGTGGTGTCGCGGACGGGAAGCATTAGCTGGCGCACATCAAGAGCCCGTTCCGCCTGGTGACCGTGTCGAGAAGAAGGCGCGCCAACATCCAGCTTCTGCAACAGCGACGGCCGACAATGAGTGACTGTCGCCACCTCCTCGATCGACGGCTTCAAACCTTCAATCAACCAACAAGGAAGACTAAAAGCACGTAAAGTTTCAGAACTGTATGGCAGACCTCAGCTTTTCAAATTGTTCCATTTGCCTCGCAAAATTACAGCAACTTAGCATGAACCTTTGTTGCTCATTGTCCCAATTGCATTGCCAAGCAGGGTCCCTTCCTTTTCCGAAATGAACCCGAGTGTCGTTGAAATTCAAACGCCAGCATAATTCCATTTCACTGCTTTAATTTCAAAGTTCAATTCAAGCATTAGCTGGCTACAATAGTTAGATTACACAAGCACAAATTAAGAGTGCGAGTTTTGTTACCGTATTTTAGCTTACCTGTGACTGCAGCTCAGCTTGGTACGTACTAAATTTTACTATTGTTAATTGTTCAGAATCGTTTAATTCAAGTTCAAAGTTAAATATCTTCTTTCTACATTGCGTAGATTCAAGTAGCTTTAGAAATGATTGTTGAGGTAGTCCAAGACTAACTGTATTTCGATGTGCTTCAGAAAGAAAGCTCACTATTAACTTCAGTCACTAAATTTACTTTCGATTTTCCGGTTTCATTAATTCTTTTGCTAAATTAAGTGTAGCGAAATTTATTACTTCTGACAAACTTTCAGTTTTCACACTACACGTGTCAACCTTCAGTTGCCACGCTTCTAGTGTTAATTATATGTGTAATAACCTTTCTTTTTCAGTTACTATAGTAATTGTCCTTAGGACTGGCGACCGTGATTTCCCCCAAATCTCAAATATCTAATTACCGCTAGTTAATTGTTAACGTAACGGCCGCACATTTACTTTCTTTATTAACTTTATCCCTATTTCAAAATTAATTTCCACCAGTTTCACTTGCATTTTTCCTTCCATTTAGATGTAACCCTTTCCTCCCTCTTTACCGACAGGTTAACTTCGGTGACGATTGCTTTTCCAAAATTCCCATTAGGTACACGCGGTTTCATTTTTCACTCTCATTAAGGTCGATAAGTGAGGGGGAGGTTACACGTGGCGACCTGGTGACAGGACAATCTTCAGTTTTGAGGTTGTTCTGGACACGAATTTTGTATGGTGCAAATCTCGTAACAAAGTACTGGTTACGTACAGGCCGTTACGTCAGCGAGAATAAGTAGTGGGAGTAATCCTAATTATATTTGAGATTTGGCAGTTATATTGAAAATTATTAAAATGAGTGAAGGTAACAATTGCCAAAATTTGGTAGACTTGGATACGGAACAATCGGTCGAACAGTGGGAAACGCGCACCACGGTACCCATTGTTCAGGGGCAGGCGGCTAGCATGAAAGACGCGACTGCCGAAACGCAACAAAGAGCAGAAATGGAATTACAAACTTTACAAATTGTTTCGGAATCTGAAGTGAAAATCGAATCTGAATCCCTTGATGAAGAATACGGGGGGACAATTAAAGAGGAAGCCGCTGCGGAAGTAAAACCGGTAGATTCCGGGAATTTAACTGATTTATTGAATGTTTTGATTAACGAAATCAAGAGTCAATCGGCCAAGCAAGAAGATCAGGCTGCCAAACAAGAAGCTCAGGCTGCCAAGCAAGAAGCTCAGTCTGAAAAATTTGAACGGATGCTAGACAATCAGAACAAAGCTATTAACGTTGTTATCAACAATGTTGGAGTTGTTAACACAAAAGTTGATAAAATCAAAGAAGATATTGCTGTAATTAATACCGAAATCGGTAATCTTAAACAGGAAATGATAGGCGTTCAGGCGGAAATTGCGAACATAAATACTCGTTTTAATTCTGAAATTAGCAGAATCGAGAAAAGTGTAGGAGAATCAGTTGCTCCGATCATCGAGAATAAGGTGACGGAACAAATTCAATTAGTGAGGAAAGAGGATCAACAGAAGGTGGAAACTTTAAAGGCTTTAGTATCCGAAGTAGATACCAAAGTGACGAAGCAGGCTAATACCTGCGAAGAGAAAAAGAGGGAAGTGGAAACGCTTGCGACAACCACTTGCCAAGTGATTACGAGGGTGTCGGAATTAGAAAGGAAAGTTGACGAAAAACAGAGCTATGTGCCAATCTATGCACATAGTTTGGAATTGTTGACGAAAGAGGAGCGGTTCGACCCCTTGAAAAAAGGCGGTATACACGCGACGGATTTCATTAAAAATTGTGAAAGAGTTTTACCCAGATCATGGACTAATGAGAGAAAAATTAATGCGGTTATTGATGTGTTGGCTGGTGACGCCAAGCGTTGGGGCTTAAACCTCAACATTACGGACCTGACTTTTGACGAATTTAAAAATTTGTTTCTGGCTGAATACTGGTCAGAGCAGAAACAGCAAGGTGTCTGGCGCGAATTTGTCGTATCGAGGCCTTTCGATGCGAATTCGCGCGTTTCGATGAAGGAGTTTTGTGAGGGCTGGATCTACAAGTTGGAATACTTGCGTGATCGCCGCACGGAATCCGAAATAGTCTGGGAACTCTACAAAAAGCTTCCAGATGATACAAAACGCTACGTAGGAAGCAATTACAGGACAATAAATGATTTCCTGGAAAGAGTGGAGGACGAGGACAATTGGCGCAATAATCGCGACAGTGGTAGAGGCCGTGGTAACAACAACGGGTACCACAGCAACCACAACAACGATAACCATGGGAATAATGCATACCGCAACCATGGCAGCAATAACAATAATGGTTCGGACCGTAATAACAATCGGTACAATGCAAATAATAACAGGAATGACGGAAACCAATATCACACTAACGTGATACGGGCTTCACAGAATAGTAATAACGCCAGAGGGTGTGATCAGCCGCCTCAGCAGCATCCGGGGAGCGTATCTGCTGGGACGAGACAGGGAAACCATTAGCCGCGCCGGTGAGGGGCCGACCGGGCGTGGAGAAATTTTGGCGGCCCAATAACAGGAGAAAACCCAGGTGTCGTCGTTATGAAAATTCCGTATGGAATAATCAACGGCGGGAGAGTGTGCCAGTATTAGGAGAAAGGAGTGCGCCCACAAGTAGTAGATCAGGTGTAGACACGGCAGTAGAAAATACATTCACTGTCAGTGAGAACAATTTAAGTAGTGTTCCGGAAATCGACTATAAAGTGGCAGCTGTAATACCCACAGCGGAACTGGAGATTGAGTTTAAGAATGATTCGCAAGTGTTGAAAGAAGATCAGATGTCGGATAAAACGTCCGTCATCGAGCGAGGGGATGCAGAGAGGGATGAGGTCTGGTTAAGGCAGTTCGGTCGCTTATACGACGAACTAAGAGATTATAGGGGCCTGTACGGGAGAAGTGTTTATGGGGAGCGCGGGCAGTATTTGCCGCGTCTCGTCCCGCAGGAAGATAGTGATTGTGAAGTGATAGAAAGTTCTGGCCCTAACCGGCAGACTTTACTAGAAATAGTTTATGTTAATGGGGAGCACGAGCAAGATGCGTCGTGTTTCGTCCCGCAAGAGTTGAATGTTGAAGTAGTAACGGAAAGCTCTGGCCCTAACCGGCAGACTTTACCGAAAGTTGTAGTGGTAGAAGTAGCCGACCCATCCGACGCGAACATCCAGTTTAAACATCGCGAGAGTATTAAGGAGAAAGATTACGAAAATTTTAGTGATAGCCGGAAACGATTGGTAGAAAAGCACGTAGATTACAGCGTGTATGAGGTTAGAGCTGACGTTATACGGTCAGAGGGTAGCAGTGTGGGTTGCGCAGATCCAGAGGAAGTAATTTCAGATGCTACTGGGCACATTCTTCCAGGTAGATTGGCAGATGAGATCAATCTGACCAAAGAGGAATCAACGAAGGTGACAATTAGTGAAGTGATAGCAAAGCAGCACTCACTAGTTGACGAGTTACAGGAAAAGGTTTCGGTATTGGAGGCGAAGCTACAGACTAAGCCTCAGGACAGACGTGTTGAAATTAAAACTGTATGTGAACAGAGGCTGAAAAAGCCGCCAGATAAACCGGATTTAGGATCAAAGCCGGATGGTTTTTTCTGGAATGACCTGGATATAGACGAGGATTTACTGGGGGAAAATAAAGAAACAGTCGAGGACAAGTGTAGACAGATAGTAGTGTCTGTTAATATGCACGACCTACAACTAAACGTGTTGATTGACACCGGTGCAGAATTGAGTGCTGTATCTGGGAAAATATTTGAGTTACTGAAAGACAGACCTGGCATCATAGTTATGCCAGTAACAGGAGTGAAAATTATCGGTGCTACTGGGAAGGCCAGTAAACCGGTCACAAAACAGATTTTTGTCAACTTCGAGATATGTGGGGCACGATTTGAACAAGAGTTTGTCGTCGTGCCAGACTTAACTACGGAAGTAATTATCGGGTTAGATTGGCTATTAAAGTACCGTGCAGTGATTAATTGCGAAAGCAAAACATTGACATGTACGTCACAACTTAAAACAATAGTAGTTAGTTTTGACAAGGCAGGAGACGGTGTGCATAGGCAATACCAGCCTATACACGTTGTTAACTGGCCGAATGGTATTGACGCAGGTATGAATTTGAACTACTGTACTGTGAGGAATTTCGGCATTGACAAAAGTGTAGAAAGTGAATTGGAAGAGATAATCAAATTCCCTCCACGGATTAACATTAGTATTGGTGTGAAAAAAGATCGTTTGCGAGAAGTAATGAAGCTAAAAGCCGATGCTCGCATACGTCGTAATGACGCTAAAGTGCGTTTTGCTAAGTTTGCAATCGGAGACTTAGTACTTGTAAAAGCTCATGAGAAATCGAGCGAGATAGACAATGAAATCTCTAAATTTAAGTTTGTTTATAATGGACCATATAAAGTCATTGGTATACCTCACACAAATGCTTATTGCTTAGAGTATCCAAGCTCTGGAAAGCTATTGTAGACCTGAAATTGTACCAACCAAGGATTGATTAGTACCACAGATAGGGTAATTTGTACAGTATGTAGATATAGAGTGTAAGATTTAAGGATGTGCCATGTGGCGATGCTTTTGCCTGACCTAGAGGTCATTAAAGAAGTTGTAATTAATAAGTAATTTATGTTGATTAAATGATTTAAGAGTTACTGAATATTAATCAATTTAAAAATCCAAGCTGCTAGTTTAAGTTTTCAGCTGAGTCACAGTAGATTAAGCAATGTAAATATGATTTTGTAACTAGCTGTGAGATCCCATGAATATGTGTTTTACTAGTCATTGCCGATGTACTTAGACGCTGTTTTAAGTTTCAGGCTAGTACATGCGTGTGATGATGGACAGTGTTGAGTTATCCACTGTGATAGTACTAAGGGACTCCTTGAGATTACTCGGGAGTGAGTTTGTCCGAAAGAATTCAGTGAAACGGACGTTCTGGAAACGCCGTCACAAGGGCGAGTGAGATCAAGCGTGCCGCACACGCGGGCGCAACAATACTGGCGAGGCGAGCCGCTGTCGGCTCTTGTGCCGGTGTTGGCTCTTGTGCCGCTGTCGGCATTCTTTGTACTTGCGAGTACGGAAGGCGGAATTGTTTTTCTTCCTGGACAGCTGAAAGAATTCTACTGTCAATATATGTTTTTTTCGATCTGATGTGTGTTATTTTCTTGTTTAGCGTTTAATGGACTCCCATGACGAGAATATTAATTATGAAAGGGTTATGTAAAAATGTGTATTCTATGTAGTTAATTATTAATTTGCGTATTTTGATCTACCTGTTTTTATGGCCATGTACTCTGATTAATTTTGTAAATAGTATTCCATTTCTTGATACTGTTGGGAATTTTGACAATTTTAGAATAGCTAAACCATTTTCTATGCTTTCTATGAATTTTAATATGTTGTCAACCTGTTTTATTTTGTGCAAGATGACAGAGTGGAATAAGATTAGGAGTGTCTCCACTCAATTATTATGGTCTAAAAAATTTATTTATGCTTAATTAGACGAATGCTAAATTTTGTTGATGTTTTGAGCACATGCATTTCCGCTGTTTCTTTTTTGGGACATTTTCCAAGTCTGTTTACGTTACACGAACATCCTCAGACAA
Organism: Schistocerca americana; assembly: GCF_021461395.2. Taxonomy (NCBI): domain Eukaryota; kingdom Metazoa; phylum Arthropoda; class Insecta; order Orthoptera; family Acrididae; genus Schistocerca; species Schistocerca americana. Next base: position 91,114,549 of record NC_060124.1, on the reverse strand, counting down.
TGTGGGGCACGTGTAACGCCGGAAATGCATATCCTCCTATTTCCATCTATTGTACTATTATTTTTTTCCTTGTTTTGTTACCTCAAGATATGACATTTCTGTCTCTTTATATATTGTAATTGCTTTAGTGTTTGGATATATATATATATATATATATATATATATATATATATATATATATATATATATATATATATATGCACTTATGTCGATGTATAATTGCTTTGTTTCGTAAATATTATTTGTATTTTTACGCTGGGTCTTGCCTAGGGAAAACTGCTATCGAACGATTACATCGATGGGTCGTGTGAAGAATCAAAGGGTGTAGGATCTTTGATAGTGTTAACTCTGCCGCTTGGAGCGCGGGCAGAACAGTGAGGATCTGGCTGGAGTAGCGAGTGGAGCAGGTGTATTGTGAGAAGCTCCCGCGAGTTGCCGCGCTTTCGGGGTTTGGCAGCATGTAATTGCGCTCGACTCGCGATGAGAGTTTCTGACATGGTGTCGCGGACGGGAAGCATTAGCTGGCGCACATCAAGAGCCCGTTTCGCCTGGTGACCGTGTCGAGAAGAAGGCGCGCCAACATCCAGCTTCTGCAACAGCGACGGCCGACAATGAGTGACTGTCGCCACCTCCTCGATCGACGGCTTCAAACCTTCAATCAACCAACAAGGAAGACTAAAAGCACGTAAAGTTTCAGAACTGTATGGCAGACCTCAGCTTTTCAAATTGTTCCATTTGCCTCGCAAAATTACAGCAACTTAGCATGAACCTTTGTTGCTCATTGTCCCAATTGCATTGCCAAGCAGGGTCCCTTCCTTTTCCGAAATGAACCCGAGTGTCGTTGAAATTCAAACGCCAGCATAATTCCATTTCACTGCTTTAATTTCAAAGTTCAATTCAAGCATTAGCTGGCTACAATAGTTAGATTACACAAGCACAAATTAAGAGTGCGAGTTTTGTTACCGTATTTTAGCTTACCTGTGACTGCAGCTCAGCTTGGTACGTACTAAATTTTACTATTGTTAATTGTTCAGAATCGTTTAATTCAAGTTCAAAGTTGAATATCTTCTTTCTACATTGCGTAGATTCAAGTAGCTTTAGAAATGATTGTTGAGGTAGTCCAAGACTAACTGTATTTCGATGTGCTTCAGAAAGAAAGCTCACTATTAACTTCAGTCACTAAATTTACTTTCGATTTTCCGGTTTCATTAATTCTTTTGCTAAATTAAGTGTAGCGAAATTTATTACTTCTGACAAACTTTCAGTTTTCACACTACACGTGTCAACCTTCAGTTGCCACGCTTCTAGTGTTAATTATATGTGTAATAACCTTTCTTTTTCAGTTACTATAGTAATTGTCCTTAGGACTGGCGACCGTGATTTCCCCCAAATCTCAAATATCTAATTACCGCTAGTTAATTGTTAACGTAACGGCCGCACATTTACTTTCTTTATTAACTTTATCCCTATTTCAAAATTAATTTCCACCAGTTTCACTTGCATTTTTCCTTCCATTTAGATGTAACCCTTTCCTCCCTCTTTACCGACAGGTTAACTTCGGTGACGATTGCTTTTCCAAAATTCCCATTAGGTACACGCGGTTTCATTTTTCACTCTCATTAAGGTCGATAAGTGAGGGGGAGGTTACAGGGGGTATTTAAATCGGCCGCCGCCGCGACCGAACCCAGTTCCCTCTGAGCAGCCATAGTGTACGGACCCCGTGCCGGCACGTTCACAGGAGCTCAGTCCGTCAGTTCACCTGATGATGGTGACATGTATGATCGCCGAAATATTGTGCCCGTTGGACACTGTAGACCGGCAGTACGCCCGCGGATATTTTGATTATCAAATACGCCGGGAGAAACTCAAGAATCACATGTAAACTTCCTTGTTGTTGAGAAGGGTGATGAGGATCGTAGTAAGAGGAGGAAGAAAATGACTGAATATATAAAGCCTTACGCCACAGAGATGTCTGATTAGTATACAACGAGATGTCGACGAAGCAGAAAGTGATTCATGCGTGTAAAGCAGTTCAGAGACCTTAAATCTGGTTACTGAATCTCTCTGACAACTCTCAGCAAAACCAAAAACACACGGTAACGAGAGTGTTGCAATTGATGAATTCATTATTCATCATACTCCAGGTCAGACAGATAGAACATTCAGCGTTAGCAGGGGAAGAGCGTACATGTTGGGTGCGCATCCTACAACTGAAACTGAAGACAAAATACAGATCGGTAATAGACAGTCTCACAGAACACCCAGCTTGATGAATCTTATTTTTCTAAGACCTCCCAAAAAAACCATAAATTATTCAGTTAATGATAGGGACACGTACCTTGAAATACTGCACATGACTGGTGTACACAAGATCGCAAAAAGCCTGAGCAACAAGAAATAGAAAACCATTATAAAGGCAATACTTGAAGGCGAAAACAACAAGAATGGTGGCAGCAGCGGTAGTAGTAGTAGTAGTAGTAACTTTATTCATCCATAAATCTCTTTTACAATGCTGTAGGATATGTCGAAGTATTTTCAAGTTTAGATCAATTTAAAATAAGCTAATTCATATACACATATATTTACAGACTTCTAGTTAGAGACAATCATTAGATTTACTCCTGGTAGACAATACTTTTTTTACACATAACTTAAATAATATAATGCCACACTGTTCACTCATATCTCACTATCTGTCACTGCACACACTATTCACACTTTGTTTCATAACACGTCACTCACTACACACACACACACACACACACACACACACACACACACACACACACACACGCGCGCACACTGGTGATCCCTGGGCCATTTTCTGTTCCGCAACTTCCCATTTGCTATCCTGAAAAACTGAGTCAGCATCCCTCCATAATGAGTGTGATGTTGAGGTCAGAAAGAGGAAAAGGTGTTAGTACTGTGTTATGCATAGCTTGAGGGTAAGTATTTCTAGAAAGGAAAAAAAGAAGGAAAAATACATAAAGTGAAGGTGTTATGTGGAATGTTGGATGTTTTATACTCATTATTATTATTATTTATTTGTATAACATTTTTTATCAAACTCATACTCTGTTTTATCTAAGCAATCTTTCAATGTATAAAATGTATTGCATAACAGGTACTTTTTAGCTGCCTTTTTAAATAAGTGTATCTTTTCAATTTCTCTAATCTCTTTTGGTAATTTATTGTACAGTTTTATTCCTTGGTAGAAATTGCTGTTTTGAGTTTTATGTTTATTTTTTCTTGGTAAATGTAAGTTCAGTCTATCTCTTGTTGCATAGTCATGGACGCAGCTGTTTGTGCAGTAATTACCAATGTTATTTTTGGTATGTACAACTGAATGGTAAATGTATTCACATCGAGCAGTTAAAATCCCCAGTGTTTTGAATGGATCTTTACGATCAGCTCCACTAGTATTTTTGGTTATTATTCTTATGAATCTTTTCTGGAGTTTGAAAATTGTGTTCACATTTTGTGCATTTGTTCCCCAAAAAAGAATGCCATAGCTAAGAATTGAGTGTACATATGAATAATATGTAACTAAAAGACACTGCACGTTACACACTGAAGATAGGATTCTAAGGGCATAACATACTGATGACATTCTGTTTGCAAGTACCTTTGTGTGTCCACACCACTTCAACTGAGACTCAATATTCATTCCTAGAAATTTTGCATTTGTCACACAGTCTATGGAGGTGTCATCGACATTTAATTTAACATTCTCCTTTTTGCTCTTCAAACTGAAATTCATGGCATTAGTTTTCTTTATGTTCTATGTCACTTTATGTGTGTCCACACCACTTCAACTGAGACTCAATATTCATTCCTAGAAATTTTGCATTTGTTACACAGTCTATGGAGGTGTCATCTACATTTAATTTAAAATTCTCCTTTTTGCTCTTCAAACTGAAATTAATGCCATTGGTTTTCTTTATGTTCTATGTCACTTTATTGCTTATTGACCAACCATAAACTTCCTTGAGAGTTATATTTGCATTCTCAGTAAGGAGTTCTCTTGTTTTCTCAGTGACTATAATATTGTTGTCATAAGCGAAGAGAATTTTTTCACTATGAGTAATACTACTCGGAAAGTCATTAATCTATATCAGGAACAGTATTGGTCCCAATATGCTACCTCGCAGAACACCTATGTTGATGTATTTCATCTAAGCCCACTGAATTTTTATTTTTTCGTTTTTGAACAGTTTTATTAACTTCATTCTCTGTGGTTGCAAGTAACATCATTGTATTTAGTGCAACATTTTTTGTTTTGGGGAATTTTTGCTGTAACCTCTCTGCAATATTTGAAAAATGCTCGTTTACATAGTTCGCTAAGTGTTGTGGATCATTTATTACCTTATCCCCCACCCTTAGCTGTATGTTATTCTGTATTTGTTTGCCTCTCCCTGTTTCCTTTTTTATAACATCCCAGACTGCTTTGCTTTTATTCTCTGTATTATATATTATTTTGCCATTAGATGGCTTTCTTGCAGCAATCAGCACCTTCCTACAGATATTTTTGTATCTATAATAGAAATTTAAGAATTCTGGATCATTGCGAATCTTTTTCATGCAACTGAGGTGTTTAAGTGTTTGGGAGGACTTCTTCATACCTGCTATTATCCGTCTGTTTTTGTGAGATGTTGATACAGACATGCATACTTTTGGAAATGCCTTTTCAAAGTCAATTTAAACAATGTAGAGAATTTAGAGAATTTTATATTCACATTGGTTTCCTTATGCACTTCATCCCAGCTTTGTTTTTCTAGCTCTTTTGAAAAATCTGTTATTCTGATTTCTGATAGATGTCGTTTGTAGGCTTGTAGTTTAGGGAATGATTTGATGCCTGATTTTACTGTTGTTATTTGACAGAGATGGCCTGATAGTCCAAGACCTTTTACAGCTACATCACATTTTCCGCCGTCTATATTTGTGGCCACATGGTCAATTACTGATGCAGTAGTTGTAGTAACCCTTGTTGCACTATTGACCAATAGGGACATGCCAAAACTTTGAACGATGTTTATGAAGGTACTGCTGGGTTCATTAATGATATTAGCGTTGATGTTAATGTTCCCACACAGAATTATGTTGACCTTTGTACTTGGGACTTTATCTAGAACTTCTGTTAATTTATTGAAAAAAGTGCCCACAATATCACTGGGAGATCTATACACACACAAAATGATTAATTTCTTGGTGATATCGAGCCCTGTTAATTCAATAGCTGACATTTCAAAGCGTTTGTCTTCACTTACTGTACTGAGGTCATGTCTTGATTTGAATTGTGTTCCTTTTCCGAGATAAATGCATAATCTTCCACCCCTTGAAGTAGTTCTGCAGCAAGAGTTTGCCTTTTCATACAATGATAGTACTACATGTTGGATTTCTGTAACTCTACACCAGTTCTCAGTAATATCACTATTGTGCAGTTAAAAGATTGGAGCTCAATTTCTAATAGTTGTATTTTTTTTTTATTGATTGCATGTTTTGATGGAGGATTGTTAAGTCTGTGAAATGCCCCATATTACTCTTTCCTATTGTTTGTTTTTCTTTGTGACATCTGGTATATGTGATATTTGAAGTGTTAAAATCTATTTTGTGAGTGATTGTTTCAATATTTTTTAAACTGCTGGAGATACTCTTTAGGGAGGGGAACACGGTGTCTGGATTAATCCTAAGAAATACCTACTTTTTCTATCTATGACAACAGGTATTTGACCATGTGTGGCCCGAGATCCACCGCCTATACTTTCATAAATCAACTGTACCAATCCTCCCTTCCCAGTCCTGTTTAGGTGTAGGCCATGCCTAGTGAAACCCCGTCTAATGATAGTCCCGATGGGCACCAGGAAAACATGAGCAAAGTTGGGTGTCCTCAGAGCCATCCCTAACCCACATTGATTCGCCTCACAGCTCCCTCAAGGTGTGGTCGATCATGACGCCGGAACAGCTCAAAAAAGTGTACATTGGTGCCATGAGTCAGGGAAACTATCTTGTCTAGGTCACCACCTATGTCGTAAGCCCCATACCTGTCCAAAATGTTTCCGCCCCACCCACTATCACTACATGGGCCTCTTTCGTAAAGTCCTTACATAAGGACCCTAGGTCCTCTGTCACATGATAGTGGTATTGACATTGAGCATAAAGCAGTGAACAATCGAATCCCTCAGTGTATATATTATGACGACCCCAACGAACTAATAGGTCGAATATGGCTGCTCATGGCATCAGCTGCTGCAGGTAATACAGCTCATTCGAATGAGGTTGTTTCGATAATCTCGGAGCTTCGAGAGAGAGGTATCATCGAATAAGTATGGAGACGGTAGTTCGAGAAGTGCCCAAGCCATCTTGCAAAACACACCTTCGCAGGCATGTTATGATTAAAGGGTTGGATGACTTGTGGCAAACTGATCTTGTAGATATGCGGCAATATCCACATGAGAATAATGGTTTGAAATACATTTAATGGTTATTGATACATACTCGAAATTTGCGTGGGCATTACCTGTTAAAACAAAAACTGGTCGAAATGTCGCTGATGTTTTTGAGCGTTTGCTACAGACAGGAACGAATCGATGCCCAGACAATCTCCAAACTGATCATGGTGGAAATTCTACAATAGGTGTTTCAAGATAGTGATGCAGCGGTACGGAATACATCACTACTCGACATTCACTCACCTGAAGGCGAGTATCATGGAGCGCCTGAACAGAACAATAATAGGTCGAATGTGGATGCGTTTTAACCTTCGCAGCTCATACAAATGGACGGATATCCTCCCAGAAATAATTGCTCAATGTAATAGAACCAAACATAGCACAATACAAATGAGACCAATCGATTTTCGTGATAATGGACTCATGGATACCGTGTACTTTCGCATTAAGATGCTGGATCCACGCAAACAGAAATTTAATGTAGGTGATTTGGTGAGTATCTCAAAACACAAGACGGCATTTGAGAAATCATACCTACCGAACTGGTCAACTGAGATATTTACAGTTTCAAAGGTGCAACGAACGAATCCTAGAGCTTATGTATTGAAGGACAGTAAAGGTGAAGAAACTGCGTGCTCCTTCTACACTGAGGAGATGCAGAAAAGCTCAGAACCAAATGTTTTTCTCGTGGTGAGAGTCATAACACGTCGGGGAAATAAGGCACTAGTTAAATGGCTTGGTTTTCCTGCTACACGAAGCAGTAGGACTGATGCAGGCGATTTCCTATATAATGGACGAGCATTGCCCACAACCACCACAGTAGCGTAACATGTGCTCTAGAAGACACATTAGAGGAGGCGTCGGTGTTCTAGACAAACTACATGTGGAATTACACGTCCCTGGGTATAACTACTGCGGGAATGGGGCAAAGCTTCAGAAACGCCTGGAGCGAGGCGATGAGGGAGTCAATATGCTCGACGAAGCGTGTATGGAACACGAGATTGCATACGCAGCAAATAAAGATCTATCAAGTCGTCACATTGGAGATAGGATTTTAGCTGATACGGCTAAGTCAATATGGAGAAGAAAGGATATTGGTATAGGTCAACACATCACAGCATTTGCAGTTGATAAAACCATGCATGGAAAAATCAAGTTGGTTTAGGAGTGATGAATTTCAAGCGAGTTATGAACGCTGCACGTTGCGCACTGAACATGAAGAAGAACAAGAAGAAGTGCTGTTTGAAGAACTGTATCCTGACAGCGATGTATGCAGCTAAAAACGCAATGAATTGGAAAGATGCCCGAAGAAGAAGATGATTAGTTAAAGAACCTCGTGTTCTACCAATACCCAAGACATCCGGCGGTTTTATTCCTTTTCTCATCCCGGCCCTCTCCACGCTCTCGGCGATAGGGTCCCTCGCCGGTGGTGCTGCAGCTATTGCTTGAACAGTCAAGAAGCAGCTAGAAGAGGTGAGAAGACATAACCACATGATGAAAGCCGCAGCCATCGGAAAATAACTATACTTGAAACCGTACAGGAAAGGGTTTGGTCTATTCATAAATACAAAAAAAGCCCATTAGCGGTCCTACCAGATCGACCACTCACAAATACAGACCTTCTTAAGTTTGTTAAAGATAAATTCAAGATAGCAACATTCCGTGGTGTGTTTATGCGGGATACGTTACTGAAGACTATGTGGAAAACTGGTGAATGTGGTATTGTGAATTTAGATGTTGCTGGAGGCCCCGGCACCCATGGGTGGCATACATTATGAAAGACGCGGATACCGTCTACTATTTCGACTCATTTGGTGACCTGCAGCCACCAGAAGAATTACAACAATACTTCACTCACAGAAGACACGTGCTATACAATTATCGACGCTATCAGGACTTTAATACACACCTCTGTGGACATCTATGCATCATGTTTCTCTTGACGTTTACAAAGAAGAAGCACACTATATAAGGAGGAGGTTTAAACATTCATTCATCAGTTGAGGTTCAGATGCAATGCCGTACACTTTGACATTAAAAGGACGATCATCTGTACTGCGTGCAAATTACTTCCCATCAATTGATTTGAGCACTGGTCAATGGAGTATTGCATTGATTGGACTGGAGACGTACAACAGCATCCCGAATATCACCGAGACTAACAATAAACTACATCTCGATATTAATGGTGAAAAAGATATTCTGGAAACAGAACTGGGTGCATAGATATCTTAAAAGAGTCTGGAAAAGGTATTGAACTATGTGCAAACATCAATACACTTAAATCTGAAATAAGGGCAGTAAATGAAACGATTGACTTTAACCAGAAAGGTTCAATAGCACGCATGCTGGGAGTTACAAAAGGACAGATTTTGAAGAAGGATCCAAATAAATTTTACAAGTCGAGTCAGACAGTAGACATACTCTCAGTTAGCACAGTACGCGTCGAATGCAACATTGCAACGAACTCCTTTCTCAACGATAGTCTAATTCGCGCAATTTATGGATTCTTCCCCTCAGTTGCAATGGGGTATAAGATTGTTGAGACCCCTGCCAATGCAATATATCTTCCAGTGACAGCTCAGACATTGGACTATTTGGAGCTGTGTATTGTGGACCAGAATAATCAACTTGTTGACTTTCATGGCGAGGAAATCATTGTACGATTACATGTAAGACAGGATGGGTGTACGGTATAAAAGAATCGCATGCAATCCACAGCGTGCCCCTTCGCTACCAAACAGCAAAGTGATAACACCTGCAGACGACGAGTTTCTTAACCCTGCTGTTCTGTTCACTTTTACTTGACATATATACTGTTCGGGTCAATATGACCCGACATATCAAAATGCTTTAGAAACATAAATTTTGGTACAGTTTTAGCTATCGACATTGTTGTTCTATTCCAGTACCTTGTTAGTAATAATAATAATAATAATAATAATAATAATAATGGTAATAATAATAATAATAACAATGCATACAACTTTATTGAGGGATATTTTTCATTTAAATATGCACATAAATTTGAAACAACAGACAGTTTCCATTACAGGCATTCAACTTAGAAAGCACTACAGTTTTTCCATACTTCTATTCTTATTGTTGACAGTTTAGACGTAAGTATTGACATTTTCTAACAACAGACAGTTGTCATTACAGATATTCATCTTAGAGCACACTACAGTACAGAACACACTACAGTTTTTTTATTACATTCCAACATAGAAAGCACTACAACTTTAGAATCCTCTCTTCTTACTGATTGTAGTTTAGGCACAAGTATTCACATAAATTTGAAACAACAGAATTTTCAATACAATCATCTTATAAAATACTACAGTTCTTTTCTTACTGCTTGCACTGTGGACACAAGTAGGTTACATGTTTCTTGCAAATATGTTTACTACATTTTCCACACACCATGTTTGTTTTATTGTCATTACTTGATGGACAGAACTTACAGCGTGCACGTTTTGTAGATTTTCTTGTTGTTACCGATTCTGACACACCACCCACATCATTCGGGTTTTGGATGCTTGTGACCATTCTCAAAGAATCTTCTGTTCTTGGGAAATGCGTTCTTGATGCAATATGTTCTTTTATCAGTGACTTTCCAAGTTCCTCCAAGAATATTCTCCTTCTAGTCAATTTGCTTGCATTCCAATTAGGGTCAACCGAAATCCACAAAACGTATGCATTATAAGCAGAAACATCAAGAATATTGTAGAAAACTATCATTGGCCACCTATTACTTTTTCGTTTGCATGTATATGTACCTAATAACTGATCAAGCGTGTCTACAGCACCTTTGGTTGAATTATAGTCCAAAATCATTTTTGGCTTCTTATCAGCCCTGTCACTGATTTCCGCATCATGGTGGAGAGTGCTCATAAGTACAACATTCTTGTGTCTCTTAGGAATATAATTAACCACAGTAGTGTCATTTGTGAAGTAAAATGAAGAGCTGTGTACCTCCTTGTTGGTCATTTTGTGTGGAAGCTCCGGCTTATTTTTCCGTATAGTTCCCAACATAGTCAATTTCCTTTTCAGAAGCAGCTGCCCCAAATTGTACGACGTAAAAAAGTTGTCACACGTGATATTCTGACCACGTAACTCAGAAGTGAGATCAGATACCACCCTCATTCCCTGATTTCTTTCTGGTGCCGCTCCACTCACCTTTCCTGTATAAATTTGGGCTTTCAGTACGTATGAAGTTTTGCTGTCACACATGGTCCATATTTTGATCCCATATTTTGCCGGTTTACTTGGGATATACTGCTTGAATGGACAGCGACCTCTAAATGCTACTAACTGCTCGTCAACAGTAACATTTTCTCCTGGATTATACAGTTTAGGAAGGACCTCTACCCACTTCTCCCAAATACTACGAATTGCGGCAAGTTTGTCAGTACGTCGTCTTTCCTCTCTAGTAGATTTCTTGTCAAATCGCAGGACACGTGATATCTTACAGAATGTTTCATGAGACATGGTTGCTCGAAATATGTTTCGCCCAGTATCTTTATCCCACAAACTTTTTGTAGACTCCCCATGAGATCGATATACACCCGCTAGGAGTAAGAGTCCTAAGTATGCATGGAAAACAGAACCATCAATATCTGTCCACTGTTCACCATAAACTCGCTGCCCTTCAATATTTGTCATCTCTATTATTTCATTTTGAAGCGCTGTGTGAAATACTGCTTCAAATGAACATTTTACATCAGATATTCTGCTGACTGCATACCTGGTAACTCCTGGGGTACTCTTGATGATGTTCGAAGCTGGTAGGCGACCATGTTGTGCTGGTGGATGCAACTGCCATTCTATATTCCCATTTTTAGAAAGAAAAGTCTCTACACTATTTTGTATGGGCTGTGGACTGTCGTAACTGTCATCGGAACACTCGCTTTCAGATGCATTGCTGATGTGATCTTCAAACTCAGAAAGTGATCCTTCATCTGGTGAGGCATTTACTATTTCTTCCAACTCACGATCATTCAATGGTCTCATCGCCATGGTGTCACAAGTCAAACTGGGCAGAAACAAAGCATTCCAATTATTGAGAACTGCCAATTATTATTTCCTGGGGAAAGCAACAAACAAGCCCATTGTTGTGAACGCATGGAGCTTTAGGTGATTGTTGAGAGTAAGTTGGAATGATGCAGTCACTATTCCCACACAACACAACAAAAATAATTTTCGCCATTTCCAGATTTTAGAAATAAATACGAGTTACACTAAACATATTTGTGTCGGGTCATTATGACCCGAACATTACATATGCAACTATTACAGTTGAAGCCCAAACTTCTTAAACTTTTTTAAAACCTTTTAAAACACATGCTGCTCATCCATTTTCAGACAAAGTCACAAAGTTTCATAAATATATATTGGTATTTACATAATGTAAAATAACGTTCATATTCGTTTCGGGTCATATAGACCCGAACAGAACAGCAGGGTTAAGCTGGTTGATCTGAAGCTGCACAATGACGTCATCACTCAATATAACCGATCCAGTAGAATATGATGAGAGAATTATATGTCAGGAATACTTCTCTCATAAATCTTGCGCTTCAACTAGGTTTAACAAGAATGATGAAATCAAGACTGTCATCCAGTACCAAGCTGCACTCACGCTTCCATGCAAGAGTTTCATATATCTAAAGGGGTCATACAAGAAAACTGACAGCAGCAATATAGTGGGATCCAAGCTGACACGTAACACTTCAGCATTCCTTTTCCAAGAGATATGCTATGAACTCAATGGCTCTGAGATCGACCGTACACACAATGTAGGCATAACATCAACCCTTAAAACATACGTCTCGGTTTCACCAGCAGATTTTCATAGTTAAGAAAATGCAGGATGGTTCATAGAGGAGCCAGAGGATGGAGCAGCTCAAGAGTACAAGCGATTTTCTGTAAGCTTGCCGCTAAAAATGCTTATGGGATACTTTTAGGACATGAGGCAGATTATTATCAACACTAAACAAGAACTCATTCTGGTGCGGAGTGCAACAGACAATAACCCTTATATTCAAGGAGCTCAAGAGGAGAACATGATCACAATCACCCATCCATCTAGAGACACCAAGATTCATCATACTTGCGTTACAGACTTATAGAAGAGGTAATACAGCACATGATTCCACCGTGTTTGATAACTGCAAATTAACTAATGCCAAAGTCTACCTCAATCCAGAATTCTGCCTATATTACAATCTACATCTGCAGTGGAATAAAAATGTATACAATCTAGCGTATGCATGTATGGAAGGTTTTGCCCTTCTTACTATGAAATTGCTGAAGGAGAGGGAGAGGGGTGTCTATGCGGTCCACGTCAATTCAAAGAGCTTTCACCAATCATTGTAATAGACTGTTCCAAATAGAATGAGATAACGTACTGGAGCACTCATGCCTGCTGCATCGCAGTTGCGAAGTGGGGCCGAGGCAGTTCCAGATAAGTTCATGGATTTGTAGTTTTAACTTGACTATGTCCACTATGGACAAATGGTAGTTACTGTTATTCTGGAGAAGGCTGAGTTATACCGACTGAAACCTAGGTAAATTCTAGGTAAATGGTGCAATGGAGGCTGTTGATTATTCAAATTTAAAATTAATAATTTTGAAATTTAGTGAAGTTATTTTCCTCAGTGGGCATAATCACACATACTGCTCCCTTGTAAGCACATCTAATAGACGTAGTGCTAATAACTCTTATGTTTCTTCAACAGGTGGCAGCAGTGGCAAGGAAGTAACTGCAACATGGCGGACGTGCGTTTGAGCTTCGAAGCGCGGAAGCAGATAATTAAGTGGTACTGGAAGTTTGAAAATGTAGCTGCGGTTCGAAGACAGTGCAGAAGTGAGTATGGTACAGAATCACCTTCAAGGTTAACAGTTAGATGTCTACGAGACAAATTCGAAATTCATGGAACAGTGTGTGGTGTGCATAAAGGTAGAACAGGGCGACCTCGTACAGCTACAAGTGATGATTCCACAACTGCGGTCTTGGAACTGTTTCAGCGTTCGCCTCAAAAATCTTCAAGGCAAGCAGCACGTGAGAGTAATGTAAGTGCTGGTAGTGTGCTACGCATTCTGAAGAAAGACAAGTTTCATGTGTACATTCCAAGGCTGGTGCAGCAGCTAAGTGACGACGATCCAGATCGAAGGTTAGAATTTTGTGAATGGGTTCAGCAGATGGTGAGACGTGAATCAGGATTTATGGGTAGCATAATTTGGTCGGATGAAGCCCAATTCAAACTCAATGTAACTGTCAATAGGCACAATGGTGTGTACTGGGCTGAGGATAATCCTCACATTACAGTTGAAAAGGCTGTGAATTTGCCTGGTGTAAATGTGTGGTGTGTTTTGTCTGCAAGGGGACTCATTGGGCCTTTCCGCTTTGAAGGTTCTGTTACTGGAGAAACGTACCTAACAATGCTTGCTAACTCCATATTCCCTGTCATTCGTGTATTATACGGTAATGATGAGTTTTATTTCCAACAAGATGGAACCCTGCCGCACTATCATAGTGATGTACGAGCATACCTGGATCACAATGTGCCAGGCCAGTGGATAGGTTGCAGGGGACCAATCGAGTTTCCTGCACACTCTCCAGGCCTCACGCCGCTGGATTTCTTCTTATGGGGCACAGTAAAAGATAAGGTGTACAAACGTAAACCACGTAACCTGGACACACTTTGGAATGAGATTCAGGCAGTGTGCGCAGAAATCTAATTGGACACTTTGGTGCAATGTATGGAACCAGTGGTGACTCGTACTCAGAAATGTACTGATGCTGAAGGCCACCAGTTTGAACATTAATCACATTTGCAAAGAACATTTATTTTTCCAATTGGACTTTAAGCTTTCCATTTCCAGAAATTTAACATTGTAGAACGAGAAATAAATTTTCTATGACGCTTCAAAGTGTGTATACATTTTTTTGACGCACCCTGTATAGTGCAGAGTCGTTGTCTCCCCATCACCTTGATGTTTAGGGGGAAGGGGGGTGACTCAGTTCACAGCATAATACTGCACTGCACTTAATGGTGTTAAATCTCGGGTCCTCTGCGCCTTTGAGGAGCTCAGTCTCCAAGACAGGGAGGCACGCCTCTAAACATGCTACAGGGTCGTGGTACCTCCCTCCTGGATTCTCAATCCTAGTGAAAGAGATGCGCCCCTCAAAAGCCCTAGCAACTGCTGAGTATTCTAGGGGGGACATTACGCCATTATTCTGATCCAAGGACGGGGGAGAGCACTACCACTAGCCACAGGATAATCACTATTACTGTTGGTACTACAACTCGGGGTCCAGCCAGTCGAAGATGGGGCTGGCGATGGCGTATCATCTACAGGGAGGGGTATGCTGAAGGGCACACGAACCTTGTGTTGGTGGCAGGGGTGAGCTGGCTGATGAGGCGGAGGTGGTGATTGCCTGCTCGAGCAACTGGGCTGCGGTGATGGCCCCCGGGGTGTGATATTCCTGCTACTGGCTGTTGGGGTGGGAGACTGTTGCACCAGCTGTTTTTCCTCTGCTGACAATTGCATTGCCCATGGGCAGGAGTGGTGTTGCAGGAGGCGCTTCCTTCAGCTTCTGCTGCTGTCTCTCGCGCAGCTCTATTGGGGGCTACACATGGTGGAGCATGTCTCTGTGGCTATGTGCCCCAGACACCCGCCCCCACAACCACTGCTCTAGGTATACGGCAAACGTCATATTATATACCTGTAACGTAAATGAGAAAAATATAAATTTAATGATGTAGATTTAAAAGAGCAATAAATAATAGTACTAAATAATGTTCAAAACTATTCACCTTCTCCGATCTGGCTCCATGGTTTGAGCAACTCATTGCCACATTCAGTCAGGTCTCCTACCCACTCAGGCAGATCGACCTCCTTCTCTAAAAGATCCATAATGTGGCGTCTGCAGCAGTCGCTATTTCACCCCCACCTTGCATGCCGTCCTTGGTGCACCCCTCCCTGTGGGTGGAATGATCATCATCTAGAAGGAAAAGAAAAGAATAAGTCTAACAAAGCTCAATCTAGACACTTGGAAAACGAGTATATATAGTATTATAGGAAATAATTTGATTTAAGAAGTAAGTTATTATTACAAATGTACTTATATTCGAGCTGTGCTTGAGCCCTCTCGAACTCAAGCTGCTGATCAAGCTCTTCCAGCATTTGCGGGATGTAATCTAGAAAGATGGAAAAAACCGAGTATAATATCGAGTATGAAAAAAAATCTCTGGAGAACAAGCGCAATCACTCAAAGGGTGCAGCAGTCAGCGGTACAAAACAGATATAACATAGAGACACAGAACACATAGACACACGAACACATACAATCCGTTAAAAAACCTAGCAATCTGTATAGAGAGCAGTTCAAAACAGATATAATATAGAGACACAGAACACACAAACAAATACAATCCGTTAAAAGACGTAGCAATTTGCATAGAGGGCGGTCCAAAACAGATGTAACATAGAGACACAGAACAAAAAGACACACAAACACATACAATCTGTTAAAAGACCTGGCAATCTGTATAGAGAGCGGTCCAAAACAGATATAACATAGAGACACAGATCACATAGACACAGAAACACATACAATTCGTTAAAAGACCTGGCAGTATGTACGAAGAGCGGTCCAAAACAGATACAACTTATAGATACAGAAAACATAGACACACAAACACATACAATCCGTTAAAAGACCTGGCAATCTGTATAGAGAGTGGCCCAAAACAGACATAACATAGAGACACAGAACACATAGACACACACACACACACACACACACACACACACACACACACACACACAAAATCCGTTAGAGGTCGAAGCATTCTGTACAGAAAACGGACCAAAACAGATATAACATGCATACACTGAGTTACAGGATGCAGATATGGGAACACTGAAAATGTACTTGCTAGGTAACTGAACTTCCTCTACACGACGTCGTTTACTGCTGCTGCCACTGGCACTGTCGCTGCTGTTGGTGCTGCCTATACGCTTCATATTGAATGAAAGTAAACTAACGTAGACACACATACATACTGAACCAAGTATAGCAGCAGAGTGAGGGTGAGTTAGGTTGTGGTTTGGTTTATATAGGTTTTATGACGTAGAGTAACGTGACTAATGGAGCAGTCAATAGGACAGCAGCATTCTAGTGGTGGGGTGTGGTATCATGAAGGAACACTGTGCCCCTAGTGGGAAAATGTGAAATTTCTCATTTGTTCACTGAATATCGATGTGGTACATTAAAACTGAAATGGAATTAAGTAATTAATTAATTGATATGTTAGGAGAGCAATGTGGATGTTACTTTAGTTAGGATATTTACAGAAGACTATCTCCAGTGCGAGTATGAAGGTACCGGCTGGAGGCTGTGGCGTCATGTGTCGCGAACTTGTGGGCGGCTGATGCGACGCGTATGCTGTTATGAACGCGTGAGAGAGAGAGCAGACAATCTTGGGACCATGCAGTGGCCGTGTGTGTCCTAGAGCACATGGTGAAGAAAATGTACAAAGCCATCTTGAATAACAGTACTTGCGGTCATCATCCGACGTCACGGTAGCGCCCTCTTGTGGCGACGAACTGAAGTAAGCCAGTTGGAGTCCACACCCAGTGGCGAACACACCTGCTTGAAATTGGTTAAATGATAAAGAGAAGTCCTTTTTCCTGACGAATTCTTAGGTGGAGGAGTCGATTGAGGTTAGTACAAATGTCCTTTCTTTTGTGCCAGCAGCGAAACATCAAGTGACCTATATTTCCACCAACATTCAAACTTAGCGCCAGTTCGTAGGAGGAATTGGCGGTCGGTGACTTAGGTTAGTGGAAGTAGCCTAAGTGAGATATCTTCCAGCGATTTTCCTTGTTTAGTAGAGATAACAGGGGTGTGGTGCATTATCTGTTGGAATTTGAAATTCATGCCATTTTTCAGGGGAATGAGGGCATGGCAGTTTCCACCAAAATTCAGACTTCCCGCCATCTTGAATGATGTCATGGCCACCATCTTGGATGATGTCATCGCCGCCATATTGGATACATCTGGCAACAATGCAGCGTGGACTTGTACTGGCGTTGTCCCAATACTCACATCTCTATCTTATTGTATTCGAAGTGGCTGGTAGGTGTACTAAACGCCGTCTTTTCCCGATCCTTTGCGTCTATAATTACTTGAGAGTAAACTCTAGCAAGATCTAGTGTTGAGAAATACTTTGCTTTCATTAAGCTATCGAGCATTTCATCGATTCTGGGCAACGGATAAACCATATTCAATGATATATCGTTTAATTTCCGATAATCGGCAACTACTCGCCACTTTTGTCGTCCACATGCGTCGGAGTTCTTTGGCAGTAATACGAGGAGAAAATTCCATGTGCTAGTACTTGGAGAAATTATGCCTTCAGCTAACATTCCCCAAAGTCTGCAGTGCTTCTTGCTGCACTTGGGGAATTCGATAAGGCGTCTGATTTATGATTTCGCCTTCCGCCTCATGTACCAATGGAATTTGATGCTTTACTACAGTAGTGTGTGTGAGTATGTCTACTGGTAAATGAAACACATCATTAAACACATCATTCTTCTATTGCTACTCTCACTTCCCGATTTAAGCGTGAGATACGCATACTTTTTTTCAGGAAGCTCTGTCAGGTTTTCCTTCCATCTTTCTTCTCCGGCGGTATACGTCGTATTTTATAACTGCTCAGGGGTGGGACTCTTTCTACTAACACCTCCGATGCAGGGAACTGGACCCCTTATTCCGTGGTATTCATTACACTTGTAATGCACGTTCCACTTCGAACAGTCACTATGGCTTCAGGTATACCCCTGGTCTAATTTCTTGTTTTGGGATTACCGATTCGGTCCCTAGTCCTCGCGTTACTCGAACTTTTTGAAATCTTTCTTCTCTTGGCCCAATCCTCCAGCGCTTGAAATATGTACCCTCACTTGTATTGACTGTACTTTCTTTTTCTGGTCCTCTAGTTTGGCATTCGATTCATTCGCGCTTATTTCTCCCGGGTTTCGTACTAAATTTTTGGGACGCTTTGGGCGGCAGTCTATTGGCTAGTTGAGCCATGTATTTACCCTCGTCTGTGCCCTCATTATCAACTTGGGAGAGGCTGTTATGTTCTGCTTGCGGAGCGCTTCTTGTCTCTGGGCGTGCGGCTGTCTTTGCCGGCGCTTTACCATATTTTCTCACCCTGCATAGCTCGCTCACTCAGACTGCCACTTTGTACGTCGAGTTTACCAGTGGTTGCCTCTTCGTATGTTTCTCGTAATCGAACCCATTCGCCCTGCACTCTCATTTTTCCGCGGCCATAATCCAATACTACCTTATTCTTTTCCAGGAACTCTGGTCCCAACAGCCCATCAAATGGTAAATCGGTGCGATCATTTACAGCTTGGAATTGCGTAACCCGGTCGGTTCCTATCTTGGAACTCAAACGTACTGCCACAGGGCCTTCTGTACTAATTTCTTCCTTCACGATACTCTTTATTATAACCGCCTGCCTAGCATCTCTTAGAACCATGGCCTTTATAAGGTTAATATGCACATCACCATCTATTAATAGTTTTGTATCAGCGCCCTTTACATCGTTACTCATATATAATCATTTTTTCCCGTGCAGTCAGCAGCTCTTATTACTCCTGACGTGGCGTAATGGGACTGCCGCATCACGCCCGCTGCTTGTTTCCCTGTGCGTTATTCTTACTTGTATTAGCCCATTTGCTCTCGTGACAATCACGGGCGTAGTGTCCCGTCTGGTGACGTGTGAAGCACGTCACTGGTTTTGCTCTAGTGTACAGGGGAGAGTGTCACGTCAAGTTCCACTAGGTACGTCGAACTGGCGGCAGACACTACGCTCGCGATCTGATCCTTTTGAATTCTCGGAAAGTTATTTTTTTGTGGGCAGCCGACTATGTTCTGTTTTTTGGGGAACCTCCCGCGCAGTGTCTGTCTTCCGGACATTATATTTGCGCCTGCATTCTTGCGCTGTGTGCTCTTCCTTACCACAACTGAAACACTTCACGGTGGCCCTTTTCTCCGGCCAGTTTACATTCATTACTTGGCGCTTATCTCTTTCGGACGTAATAGCGCACTCTTCTGTAGCCGCGAAGTTAATGGCTTCGGAAGTATTATTCTTTCCCCTTGAGCCCGTATTACAGTCTTGATCCTGTCATCGTATAACCCCTGAATGAATATGGCTCGTCCTGGCTTCCCTATCAAAGCATTGCTCCCCGCAACCTCTCCAGCTTCCATAACCCTCTTCACCGCTTTTCTGAAATGAAATTGCATGGTATCCACACGAGAGCCCCATTGAGCCACACTTTCCTCTTTCCCTTGCCTACTATTGAACACAGTACATGCGTAGTAATCAATAGTGAGTTTACTCTCGTAGTTTTCTGATAAAATTGCCCTCATGTCGGACCAAGTTTCTGTGTGGTCTCTAGCTAATAACTTACTGTGGGTGGAGCCCATTATCTGTCCAATAACAAATCTTGGAAATGCTTGCTTAGCATGAGGGTCTACTATATTAAATGCATTGGCACAGTTCAAAAATGGTTCAACTGGCTCTGAGCACTATGCGACTTAACTTCTGAGGTCATCAGTCGCCTAGAACTTAGAACTAATTAAACCTAACTAACCTAAGGACATCACACACATCCATGCCGAAGGCAGGATTCGAACCAGTGACCGTAGCGGTCACGCGGTTCCAGACTGAAGCGCCTAGAACCGCACAGCCACACTGGCCAGCATTGGCACAGTTATCAATTAATTCTGATAATTTTTCCCTATCTCCATCAAACTTATGAGGCACTAGTTTCGTAGCCTCGCTGCAACTCAGGTGCAGCCTGTTCTCATTTGAGTTTACTTCAGCGTCGCTTCTCATCTTTACTAACCCTGTTTCTTGCGCTGTATGAGATGAGCGCTGTGCTCACGGCGGCGGGGCGGTGTTCTGCCCGCAGCCGGTGCAGTATGAAGCCTCTAGGCTGCTGCGGTGACGCTTGCGCCGCCCTTCTCGCTCCACGATGGCGCGGTGCGAGGCTCCTCTGCCTATTCCTGTACTCTTTTTAGCCAATTCTTCCACCCAACGGTACTAAAACCAACCCCACATCTGGCACCAGAAAAGTCTACCACTGACGAGTCCTGAGAGGGAGTAGGAAGGACTGCACGAATGCGTGTCATGGAACTCACCGACAAGGTTCGTCAAGGACAATTTCTGCTAGTGGGACACCTGCTTTTCAGTTGTTTGACTGAAAAGTAGACTATTGAGTAGGTTAGAGTACGAAACTCAACAGGAAGTTCCGGAATTCGAGAAGGATATCATAAAGCAGGATATAGGATTACTATTACTGGAAGCACCCCCTGGCATATGCCCTATGTGCAAGTCAATCTACTAAGTGTCTTCATTTGGTTAGAAGCCTTCCTATTCTTCCCTGAGCCTAAGTCTGATGGTGCAGGGGCGTGTGTGCTGGCCTGAGTGTAGACTACATCGGATTCTTCGTCCAGCACGTGCCACACAGTGACACTCGCAATCCTCTTCCCGACGACTATGCAACAAAAGACCTTTCCAGCAGGGAACGGTGGCCCTTTTATAGGCGTTTTTGCACATTGCCACATTCTTCTGGAAGTTTCTACCCCTACATATGCTGGTGGGGCTGATCATGCAGGAGCACATGACACCCGTGTGGTGTACACACATGATATTTCGACACTGACTGTGTTCAAAGGTCACTTTTCCCCGCTTACTCCAAGCCTCGTGATGTTACAGAGTCCGCCCGTGTTGGCAGAACAAACAATAAATAGTGGCTGCATCTGGTTACGTACGCACCTCTGCTGCTCTGGCTAGGAATTTAGGTTCTACTATACTACTAAATTTAGCTTGTTTTTTTCTGCTATTCGTGACAGCGTTGTAAAGGACATGGGGTTATTTTTAGGAAATATGGTGCAAAGTTGTGATTTAGTGTGTTTCAGTGCGCGATGCGCCAGCCTTACGGCAGACGGCGGACGAAGGCTGGCCGGCGCATTATGCAGGTGACACAGTTTTGCAACGAGCGTCAGTATGTGTGTATGTGCGCGGCAGCCATCAACAGCCAGAACGCAGCATTAGTAGAATTACGCTGGCCCGGGCCGCGTGCGGCGCGGTTGCGTTAGCCAACTCATCGAGAACATTCTAATAAACACGCCGCCACGTAACCGGCGGATTCAGCAGCGGTCTGCACTATTTAAGGGCATCAGAGATGGGCGTCGAAATTCGGTTCGACCGATTGGGCGTTCGGTCGCTGTTACGTCGTCGTCATCAGTGACGCTGTCCCCAAGGACCGTCCAGCGGAGGGCGTTGCCCGCTGCTGCACCGTCGACTCCCGGCGTCGTCACGAGCCGCCGCATCTGCAGGAGGTGGGCTAGGCTGGGCCTCGTGCTGCTAACCTCCTACCGCCTGCGCAGCCACTGACCGAGTACAGCATCGCGTTCCCCGGGCTGTGTGCATCAGCATGTCTCCACCACGCCACGAGCAGTGGGGCTGAGCTACCGGAAAATGAATTGGAAGAACCAACAATAAAGAGGAAGATTACTAAAAACAGCCACCTTCTTCCACCCAGCCACGCCCTTGAACCCCGACCGCGTCACCCGCTACGGTCATCCTATTACAAGTGGTGTCAGTTGGGTAACCTGCACATCAAACACTCCTGTTACAATTGGTGACAGTAGTGGTGTTCTCCCTGTATTTGGAGGAAATTGTGGCTGGTAATCGACGAGGATATGTGAAACCTGAGAAGGGCAACAATGGATCAGCAACTCCTGCAACATGACAGGTAAGTACCAATATTTCGTTTGGTTGTTTGTCTGAACCTGTAGCATCGTCCGTCTTCCCTTCCTGTTCTTCTTTCTGGGCTTACTGTAGTCTTGATTCGATAGCTGGTAGAGATGGAGCAGTCTGTGTCAGCCGAGGTGGCTATTCAGCAGCTACTTGAGCGAGTGTCGGATTTAGAGATAGAGCTTGCTCGGTCTAAAGAAGCGAGCAAGGAACGGTTTCCTGTTACTGGATTATTTATTGACAATAACACTGCGTCTTTGGTCACCCCTTTCTCGGGAAAAGGTGGGGAGGATGTTATGATTTTTTTTGAGAACCTCAGCATGGCCCTAAATTGGGAACTTGGCGTGCAGAAACACTTTTGCATGTGGCTAAGTTGAAAGTAGGACACGCCAAGCGCGTAAAACACTTCATTTTATCCAGCGGCTCATTCTCAGACAAAGGTTCAACGACACACAACGAATTTATCGGCACGCTAGCTCCAACATCTGCCCAGGTTATTTTCTCTGTACCTCTGGGTATAGTATCATGCGAGTTAACCCTAAGGGACCTTGTACGCAGTTTAGGTGGCCCATCCGACGTCTGGATGGTTCCTTGCGACAGTAATGGCTTTTCGGCTGCAGAACCTACGCGAAATTGTATTCCGTCCAGTTCTACTTTACGCCGTTCCAGGTTAACTTTTGCGTGATGCGCAACCAGGAAATCCAATCCGTGTATGACCTCATAGCTGATGCCAACAACTGGAAGAACTACCTTCACCTTGATGTTCCTCATTTCCACTCGGAAGTTTAACATCGCTGATCCGAGTGACTTCACCTGTCCCCCACCCACGCCACTTAACGCCCAGTGTGATGGTTTTAATGCTACTTTACCGAGTACATTTCTACTCACCACGGATACCTGAGACCTGGCATCCAATAAAAATTTGCACAGTCTGCCCCTCACCAAGCCGGTCAGAAAAAAGTCTGCCACTGATTCTGCAGTAGCATTAATCCTTACCGGGGGTGTTGCACAGTGGACACTGTACTGGTAGCTAGGACGGCTTGGCTGTGGAAGTGGAAGGGTAGCCCACAACATAGACAGACAACAGTATTCACAATTAACAAGCTCCCAAGCTTTAATGATCTTCCAGCAATAAAGGCTCTTAACAAATCACAATTAAGCAAGGACATAAACTTGGTTACCAACATATGTTAACCTTCAACAAGTGAATAACCCCAATAAGGAATTACCAATCAATAAAATGTAGATAAAGGACTGCTTTACAAGAATGCTTAAATTAAGTAAAATCATGAAAGCTAAGTTACAAATTTTGTGTTAAGCTTCAACAGGTGAATAACCCCAATAAATAATTCTCATTTAAATAAAACATAGATAGGAAAATGTCTTACCAAAATGCTTGAATTGTGTAAAATCATGAAAGGCTGAGTTACAAATTTTCTCACAAACTACTTAGGAATTTACAGCACATAAACAAGTTTGGTCTGGTTAACCAGATGGTAACTGCCAAGTCCAAGCGGCCAAAGCCACTCAGAGCGGACGACCGCCCCGACGCTGGTCATCAACCGACATCGTCACGGCCCAGTGGCCACCGTGCTAAAACAGACTAACGTTTCGGTAAGCGACCGACAGCAACACAGGAGTAACAGTGACTGAAAGTCGGCGTACGCCTTACGAAACACGGCACACCCTGAAGCGGGAGCAGGTACAGCTGACTAGTGGCCATACAACCGCGAGCAAACAAGTCCCACGCTGCCCGTACTGAAACGTCCCCTTAGAACAATTACAAATGACTGTGCTTAAACTGACATACAATATTTTTAGCGCAACGCAATCTGACTTTCAAAAATCCCTGCAAAAGAATGGCCCTGAGTAACATTAAACTATACCTTTCAGAAATCACTTACCTCACAAAAACCTTCATTACTCGAACTACTGCAGTAAAGCGAGCGCCACTACTGCCAGCTAAATAAAAGATTCAAACTACGGAAGGCACTAACTACTGATAGGGATAGTTAGCAAATGAAAGATATTAATAGAGAACAAACAATGTATTTACCTTGATAGTCATAATATATATAGCAGTTCATGACAAATTACAAAACTCCGCCATCTCTCTCCCCGCATCCACCACTGCTGGCGGCTCACCTCCAACTGCGCAATGCTACGCGCTGTTCACATCCAGCTGCCGCTGCCCAACACTACAATGGCAGACAACAATGCA
Source organism: Schistocerca americana (assembly GCF_021461395.2). NCBI lineage: Eukaryota > Metazoa > Arthropoda > Insecta > Orthoptera > Acrididae > Schistocerca > Schistocerca americana. The sequence goes on along the minus strand of NC_060124.1, from coordinate 91,090,034 downwards.
AACTAGACACAGACTGCACACAGCACAGCCAGTGATTTTTATACAGAGGTGGCGTTACCAATAAAAAAACCTAAACAGCCTACTTACATAGCCCCCATGCTCCCCACAAAAAATTTTACAAATTGTTTTGGGCACTGGCCAATACATATTTGTTAAAAATTTTTTTACAATTACAGTAACAGCGAAATCAAATGCACAGACTTATTGATACAATGTTGGTCAAATGCAAAAATTTTCTCACAGTCCATAAAGACAGACCTAATCATTCATCACAGTAAAACTGCCATTTCTTTTCTCAAAGTCTCAGCAGTAAAAGACAATGCACACAGAAGTAGTGGATTTTCATGCAGTCTTGAAGAAGTAGTGTTGTCCTTCCAACGGAAAGACAGTGCTGACTCTTGACATGCAGATGGGTAATGGGCCACAACAGAGCAAACCCACAGCAGAGTCAGTCGACGTTTCGAAGAATACTGGTAGGTAGGTCATCACAGAGTAGACCCACTGTAGTCCTGGTAGAGATTACGGTGTTGGTGGGCCACCAGAGGTGCAGACCCACTGTAGTGCTTGTAGAAATAATGGTATTGGTGGGCCATCAAAGATGCAGACCCACTGCAGTCCTTGTAGAAATAATGGTATTGGTGGGTCATCAAAGATGCAGACCCACTGTAGTCCTTGTAGAGATGGCTAGCAGCCATCCATTGCGACTGTGCAGGTGCACAATCACCATCGAAGATTCTTGCGGAGAATATAGCAAGTCCATAACCACCACTTGTGCACTCACAAAGTTTTTGGAATTGTCCTTAGAACCAGCAATACTGTTATCCAGTCCCTTGCTGAATTATTAACACACGTGCAAACACTATCAGTCCCTACTTCTCACATATTGTCCATATACTATGACCAACAGGTATGTGTGCAGTGAAATGGAACTTACAAGTTACTTAATTTGATGAACTGGTGTCAAGTACAATTTTATAACATAAGAACACAATAACAAAGGTACAAAACACATCATTAAAGAACATAACAATACAGATAACATTTGTAGTAACACAGGCTTCACAAAAGAATAGAAATAAACATATACATCAGTGTTACAGGAATTATGAGTACCTACATAAAAGATCAGAATAACTTTTGAAACATCAACTTCACACCCAAGCATTAAAACAGAACAGAATAAATAATGTCTAAACATCTTTACAAGGTAAATAACATATTATTAATGCAAATTGTATTTGAGGATAACAGTATTCCTCATCATAGTGAATGTAGCTGAGTATTAGAAAAATTCTACAACCTAAATCGTATCAGATAAACACATAAAGACAGGATGAACACAAATACACAAGGGTACACAAACATATAGCATAATAATACAAAAGGAAAGGACAGGGTTTGTTTAACTGCAGTATTTTGCAAACAAAACTTTCTTTACTTCTTGGAGATCTCCCTTCGTTCTTCATTATTTCCAAAAGTCCTATCTATACCTGCTTTCTGTACTTTTCTCGTATAGCTTCTCAATGCATTTCTTCCAATTAATCGCTACTCATTCTCTTATAGGCTACCCCCTCTTAAGCTAACTTATATCTACTGAGCTCAGATGCTAAACTAAGGGACGAGGCAATGCAGCAGCACAAAACAATTAACGCAAACAGCAATGAAGAAAACATGGAAATTTGCAAAGCAAGCTACAGTAAATCTAAATTACCAAGCAATTCAACATTACAACTAATATGAGGCAATGCGCAGCAAACAAGAAAAATAAATCTGGCTTAGCACAGTAACACAAATTGAAATTCAGTAGCACTATGCCTGGCAACCAACAACAAAAAATGAAATAACTTATACCTAAACATGACAAAGCTCAAGCAGAAAAAATAGTACACTAAAAATGGCCATGTCTAATACCTATGTCACATCTTAATACTAGAGTGATGCATCACAATTTATTCTACAAAAGAAATTACCAAGTACTTGAAAAGAAAATTATGAATGGAGTTCCTGTGAAGGGAAATGTCGTTTTGTGCTCCCTCATTTTTTTGAAAAAAATTATTATTTACTCGATCTGTAGACAGAAAATATTTATATTAGTACATCTATAAAATTTTATTTTAACCAATGCTGCAGTGCAGATAGAAACTAGATATCAAATGAAATAAGCAACTATGTACAAAGCAAAGCATAAGAACATCGTTCAATAGTCATGTGGCATTTCATAAGTAGTAAAAAAATCTCTCATCTAGAAAAACAGTAGTCATAGTCAGGTGTGTAGACAAACTATTTCTTGTCATTTCATTACGCATTTCAGTAAATATCAGAAAGTACGATATGTTTCCAAGTAATTAGCGTGTCGTATTTGCAATGCTTTCTCTAAAGGAATGACAATGGCGAGGATAATGGCCTCCCTTTTTTTTTCTCCACCTGTACCTCTGAAAGGCACACGCTAATGACCCTTTTTTTTTTTCAGGCGCCTGTCGCCCAGCTGGGTGCCCACGACGCATTACGTGCAGGTGGTCACTTAACTTTCTTATCGAAATATTTATGACACCAGTTTCCGCTACAGTGACAGTCTCATATAAAAATATTTCACAGGTCAAGAATTTGGGTTACAAATCTGTAGAAACAAAATCCTATAAATATAATAGCGTCCAAAAAATTTTCGCCAGCATTGTGATACATTCACGCATATACACACATTTCATAACTCTTAAAGTACGATTCTTGGTTTCCAACAACCTTTTTCACAAACCAGAGTCCCTAACCACTACTCATTATTCCTTACCTTATTCGTCGACACTTCTTCAATATTTCGTCATTACAGATATGTAGCATAATCAAATAACTCATATAGCATCAGCTTACTGATCATAAACATACCGCAACAGCATAATACACATAGTCATCGTAATAATAACATCATAACACCTCAGTCAACTCTCAAAATCGTCGTAGCTTCCTCCAATAATTTCAAAACCTAAAAAAATTCTCTGCTCATGTCAAAAGTGTCATCTGCCTCAAACGCACTTCAAAAATCATAATCCTATACCAAATACATCATTCAAAGCTCTCATAGTATCACAATGGTTCCAAAAAAATATGAACAGTTCACAAAGTACAGACAAAATACAGTTACATAAGTGTGAAGTTACCCAACTGTGTAATTGCGTAAACATTTGTCACTGACGTAGTAAAAAGAATGGTTGTTTCTCTGTCAAATAATCAGATAGCTGTGTAATTCTGTGTTAGAGAAATATGGTACCGATGTGTAAAGTTATATAAGCAAATACCATATTAGCTATGGCTCCTTATGCTTGCCAAACACATGATACACAAAGTAAGCGTGTACCCCCCCTGAGGATTAATGTAATTATACCCTCAGGTGTTACAGATTACAGCAATGGAATGAAATGTATCACGGAAAACTTTCTTCGTAATTCAAAAATCTTGAAAAATAAATGGTTTAAGTACAAAATTAATCATTCAAACACATGTCCTGTAGCGCTAAATGTGCGTCTTGCTGTAAGATAATCTCTGTGAAAGTGTCGTAGTTATTGTCCTCCGAAAGCTAAGTTCTGCAGAAGTCAATGTACTTACCTCATCATAAACAAAAGTGAAATGCTTTGCGTATAGATATCTTAGTTATTACGCTTATTGTTGTGATGAAGAAATTACTGTGCTGTAACGTATTGTTGTGCTACGGAAAAGGCTGTCTCATTGTAGCTATACCACAAAAGTTACTACTAAAACCTGTTTTACTTTCCAGAAGAATTCAGTAAAACTGTGCAGATATAAAACAGATACACCGCAAAAGCAACATTGTAAATTGTCACTCATTAGTAGCGTCGTGATAAAATCGTGTACCTGTCACATAAACTAACCACTGTGTCATCTGGTATCTCACAGAAAGTACTTTAAATCCAGAATGTATTTTCAAGTAAACCAAAATGTTGCATTAAAATCTCATTAGCAGTACTGGTAAATGTTCTAAGTATGTAAGCCTTATAGTCGTTACATAATCGTGCAACTAACAAGCAAGAATGCATACACACAATAACACTGTGTCGTCTGTTCACAATAACAATGCATTCGTAATTTCTGTTTAAATAAGTTCTCTTGGTTCTTGACTGGATATTTAACTTCAAACATTGTTGCATGTTAACAGTTTCTTAAGTCTGACAAAGCATACTAGAAATGTGAAGTGAAAAGTTTTATGGCAAAGACAAAGTTAAAAAGCAGATTATCTTTCAATAAACGGTTTTACATGTGAAATGTGGTGTAAACCTTTACTCTTCCTAGTACTCAGAGTTTCAACTTGAACGGAATTATCATGCGGTATACGTCGGTGAGGAGTGCTAAAATTTTTCTCAAGGTTAGCGTCTTATGTTATTTTTCTCGGAGCCAGCAGGCGCACGCGGCTGCCTGCTGTGCGAGTCATTGTCTGTCTCTTTGTTGGCGCGCGCCGTTATTGGGATTAGGAGACCTAACTTCTACAAATTCACTCTGACGAGAAGGCCCTGCCCTGTTTAAATCCCGCCAGTTCTGATGCAATTCAGGTCTGTCGTTACGATCACATCGTCTGTCGTCATGTCGGTAGTTCCTGTAGTTTCTTTCCTGTCGGTTAAGTGGTGGAGAATTTCTCCCTGAATCGTAACTGCGCGCTGAACTGTTGCGTCTGAAGTTATTCTGTCTCCCGTGATAATAATAGTTCTGGTTGCCATATTGTCTGTTTCTATGATTGTCTCTGTCATAGTCATTACTGCGGAGAGGTGATCTTTCCCTGTAATTATTACTACTCTGCCAACGGTTGTCATACGGGTGGTGTCTGTTTTGGTCACAATTTGCGTTGTAAGAATAGACTTGTCGTGTCCAGTTATTGTTTCTGTCGTCACGGAATTGTGACGGATGTGACCTGTAGTGATTGTTTTCCTGTTTCCGCATTCCGCGATTGTCAGTGCCATTTTCCAGTTCTTGTAACAGTCCCTGAAAAGCTTCAATGTCGTCTTTGCGACGTCCTGCTAAAATAATATGTCGTAAATGTTCAGGCAAATTTGAGTAAGCAAATGCGGATGAGTTCTGAGGGGCTGTATGGGTTTGAAAGATACTGATTCTTATGCAACATGTCTTCAAAATATTTGACAAGACTGGAAAATTCAGATTGTTCAAAGTGTTTCATCATCATGATGCTATGTTTTACTCGGTCTTGTGTAGCTTGAGACCAATATGCTGAGAGGAAGGCATGATAAAATTCTCCTTCACTGTGGCAATCGTGAATGACCGGTCGCATTCTTACAGCTGGTTCATTCTCTAAGTAGCCACACATAAATTCTAATCTGTGTTCTAACGACCAGTTGGGAGGAAAACAATGAGAGAATTGATGGAGCCATGCTTGTGGATGAATGTCGTTGCCAGAATTCTTAAATGTTTTGAATTTACGTGTAGTAATGAACAGCTTATAGTCAAAATCATCATGTCGGCGAGTCGCATATCGGTCATTGTTAGGTCGTGTCGGCCGTTCCATCTCAAAATTCGGTGCACATTGCCAATTTCTTTCATAACTTCCGAAATGCCCTGTGTTATTATTTTGCGGCTTTTCCGTATTTCTAAGTCCCTCTTCCCGTGTTGGAGCGCGAGTGTCCTCTAAAATACGTAATTCTTGTATTACCTGTGTCAGCTGATCTTGTACTTCCCGGATTTCTCTTTGGTGTTGCGTATTAATTTGATTCAGATTTTGTTTCAGTTTCCTAATTTGTTCGCTCTCTTCTGTGTCATTAAAGACTACCGGTTTTGTGTCATTCAGATCATCATCTACCTTCGTAGATAAATTATTTAGCTGATCCGAAAGTTCAACTACTTTCTCTGATAATGAACTAATTTCCTCCATGTGTCTTTCTGAATCAATTTTCAGAGTATCTACTGTGTCCTTTAAGTTTTCTTGAGTTTTTGCAAGTTGGATAACCGAATCGGTAGATGCAACTGAATCAAATTTAGCTTGCAAGGTCTCATGATTTTCATGAACAATAGTTTGCAGTTCTTTTATGGCTGCTTCTTGATTCTGTAATGCATTTTCATGCCGCGAAAAAATAGGTTAAAAATGCTCACAAATTTGTGGTTTTACGTCATTACAGACTTTTTGACATTTCGATTCAATGTTATGTAACTCAGTAGTTAAATCTTCACGTGTTTGTTCAAGTGTGGTGTGAAGATTTTGTTCCATTGCGTCTAACAGTTGCTGTGTTTGTCTCTGGTGTTGTTCCATTGTGTCTAACTTTTGAAGCTTTTGCTGTGTTTGTCCCATTTGTTGTATTAATTGTAATAACAATGCATTGGTGTCTGAAACATGTTCCTCAGTGCTTTTCGGCAGTGAAGTTGCACCGGCAACATTCACATTTTGACAAGCAGAAAATGTGTCTTGACTTATTTGAGAAAACGGTGAGGACCCAAAACCTGAATCTACAGTATTTCCGAGATTGTTTCCTGTCATTTCGGATTCCTGAGGCGAGCTGTTGCCGACCGATCATTCGATAATGCTTCCCTGTTCACTAATTGTTTCACTGTGTACACCATTATTTGCAACCCGCTCCATTTCCCTATGCGCAATTACCAAATTACTACTGTGAACATTAGTTAATTCATTACTCTGCGGCGCTAACACGCTGCTTTAGTCTTCACTGTCATTTCTCAGATTACTTTGGAGCCTAGTATTACGTTTTTCACACGCCATAATTGTCACAATATTTCACACGATAACACAGAAAAGCACAATTTGAAGAGCAAAATAAAATAACATAGCAATGGAAATAATGTCTACTTAATTGCCAGCGCAGCTGCGAAATACTTGGTGCAAATCTACATGCATGCCACAACTGTTTTACTGTACAACAATGAAAGACTGCAACTACAAAGGAGATTCTCTCTACAATTACGCGCTAGCAATAAACAAAATCTACACTAATTACACAAACTACAAGAAAAAATCAGAAGATTCCAGTGAGGTATCCTCGGCTAAGGGTCGACATATGAAACGTCCCCTTAGAAAAATTACAAATGACTGTGCTTAAAATGACATACAATATTTTTAGCGCAACGCAATCTGACTTTCAAAAATCCCTGCAAAAGAATGGCCCTGAGTAACATTAAACTATACCTTTCAGAAATCACTTACCTCACAAAAACCTTCATTACTCGAACTACTGCAGTACAGCGAGCACCACTACTGCCAGCTAAATAAAAGATTCAAACTACGGAAGGCACTAACTACTGATAGGGATAGTTAGCAAATGAAAGATATTAATAGAGAACAAACAATGTATTTACCTTGATTGTCATAATATATATAGCAGTTCATGACAAATTACAAAACTCCGCCATCTCTCTCCCCACATCCACCACTGCTGACGGCTCACCTCCAACTGCGCAACGCTACGCGCTGTTCACATCCAGCTGCCGCTGCCCAACACTAGAATGGCAGACAACAATGCAAACTAGACACAGACAGCACACAGCACAGCCAGTGATTTTTATACAGAGGTGGCGTTACCAATAAAAAAACCTAAACAGCCTACTTACAGTACTAACGCGGGAAATGATAGCGAGCGACAAGACGCCACGCGCAAAGCAGCAACCGTACCTATCCCTCGACCACAGAATGTGCCCTGTCTCCTTGTCTATGGTAATACTGTATATAGCACACAAGAAACGATTTAATAATGGCATTAGTTCAACGCAAGATCAGTTAACAGTTAGGTCCAGTAAAGATTTACCAACGGATTTACCTTCAAACCAACTTCCGGACCACAGGCGGAAATTAGTAAACTTGGCATAAGTTTTCACCAGACCGATAAACAAGAACTCAAATTAAACAGTTGCCGAAAATACAGTCACGATACGCAAGCCCTTCAAGACCGTGCTATCTTACTCACAGTTATCATTAATGGCGAAACATATACAAATGAATGACAAGAAATTCACCATTGAAAACAAAAAACAACACACAACAAGGTTAAATTAATTAATTTGCAGACGAGCCAGTCACTGAAAGCTTAGTTCCACAAGATTAGGACTAACCTCACTCGGCAGCAATACATTTGTGTGCGTGATAACTAGGTTGCCCAAACAGGACTCCAAAACCCAAAACAACAGGTCACACGTTAGCCGTCTTGTCCTCGGATACTAGGCACCACTGGGCTATGACAATCGCGGCAAAAAAGATCTCTGAAATTACAGCTGCCTGCAGCAAAACAAATGAGTCAGGGTGCATGAACGTAAAGCACAAGCCACTGTTCCAGCGGGAGCGTAACCTTTTCAATGCACACACGGACAGAACAACACACGTGGGCATAAAGGGGGCAACAGATACGTACCAAGCAAACTATACTGCGCCAAAAATACGACCCACGTCACGTCCACAAACCGGAGCACTGCTCCCGAAGCTAGTGCCTGCTCGCTGGACTGCCGCAACTCTGTCCCCCGGAAAGCGATGCTGACTACCGCCTTGCTCAACGCTCCCTTCGCGGCCGTGCACCACAACTCTTTTCTTGTCGCCTCAGAGTGTAGCCTGCTGTCCATCCCAGACTCCCGTACTCGCACCCACACCCTCGTTAGGACCCGCTCTGACAGGAGGCGTTCGCGATCGCACATAGTGCCAGCCTCAACCAGAGGAGTAATCGATAGCGTCTTGCGCCCGAGAGCCGCGCCACGGCTCAGACGCAACACCCCCTGTCCCGATTAACTGAGGGGGGTGAGGTCCACCTTGCGGTTTCCTATCATGTTCCTGCCAGGACCCATTGCAATTACGCTCCCGATGACCCCAACGTCTGCATTTCCTACACTGCACTTCCTTGCAATCGCGTCTAATGTGTCCCATCCGACCACATCTGAAACATTTTATTTCTGCATTAAACACTGCTTTCCTGTCCCACGTCTTTGTTACTGCTTCAACTTCCTCTAACGCCACAGCGATTCCGACTGCCTCATTGAGAGTCTTAGGAAATTCTATTCTAATCTTGCGGGAGGTTTCGGGCTGTACTCCCCGCAAAAATGCGTCTAGTGCCCTCTGCTCAGTTTCCTGCAGAATGGATTCATTAACCCTATCGGAATCCTTTAGCTCATAGGTATTAGCATTAATTTTTCGAATTAGATCTACAAAAACTTCTATTGTTTCCCCATTCCTTCGATACATTCTATTGAACTGTTCCCGATAATATCTAGACGTAATTTTCCTTCGATACCTTTCCAGCACCCCTTTTTTGAATACTTCAAATTTCTGAGCATCCCTTAATTCTTCATGGCATGTAATGTATGCTCTGGCATCCCCATTTACTTTCAACTTAGCCACATGCAAAAGTGTTTCTGCACCCCAAGTTCCCAATTTAGGGCCATGCTGAGGTTCTCAAAAAAAATCATAACATCCTCCCCAGCTTTTCCCGAGAAAGGGGTGACCAAAGTCGCAGCGTTAGTGTCAATAATTAATGCAGTAATAGGAAACTGTTCCTTGCTCGCATCTTTAGACCGAGCAAGCTCTACCTCTAAATCCGGCACTCGCTCAAGTAGCTGCTGAATAGCCACCTCGGCTGACCCAGACTACTCCATCTCTACCAGCTATCGAATCAAGACTACAGTAAGCCCAGAAAGAAGAACAGGAAGGGAAGACGGACTATGCTACAGGTTCAGACAAACAACCAAACGAAATATTGGTACTTACCTGTCATGTTGCAGGAGTTGCTGATCCATTGTTGCCCTTCTCAGGTTTCACATATCCTCGTCGATTACCAGCCACAATTTCCTCCAAATACAGGGAGAACACCACTACTGTCACCAATTGTAACAGGAGTGTTTGATGTGCAGGTTACCCGACTGACACCACTTGTAATAGGATGACCGTAGCGGGTGACGTGGTCGGGGTTCAAGGGCGTGGCTGGGTGGAAGAAGGTGGCTGTTTTTAGTAATCTTCCTCTTTATTGTTGGTTCT